>NC_142100.1:1500000-1800000 GCF_054644295.1 Miniopterus natalensis
GGCACTGCAATTTGAAATGAGACACCACGAAGTTCACTGTCAGCTTCTTGCAGAATCACCACCACTCTGGGAATGGTTTGTGGGGCTCTAAAGACAGTAAGTTTGGAAAGAATCATAATATAACCTGCCTTGATATCTTCTGGTCTTTGGTTTAAAATGTTGGGAGGTGGACATTCACTGATACTGATATGGCATCCACTGTGTCCAGAGCTGATCATATATGCCATGTGGCTGGGAGAAAGTAAGAAAGAGAGTATTCTGCTCCTTACAAGACACTTGAAGACACAGGCAAATAACCATAGAAATTAGGCAAGTGACATAACCTATCTGGGCCCCAGTTTCCACATTTAAAAGATTAATTAGTATAGTGCCCAGTTCGTAGGATTATTTGAAAGAGTAAATAAGGTAACCTGTAGAGAGCCCTTAGGACATGGCGTGATACGCAGCGTGCTCTATAAGAGTAAAGTCAGGTTTTATAACGAAAAAACAAACAAAAATCTCCACAGAACTGTCAGATCATTTCTGTCTTCACAACTTGTCTGTTCTGTGAAAAATATTTATATGTGTAAACTCACACTTGCTGGTTCACTTACAATAATTGATCCACTGATTTTTAAAAATTTATTATTATTATTATTTTATTTTCATTTAATCCTCACCTGAGGACATGCTGAGAGAGATGAGAGAGAGAGAGAGAGAGAGAGGGAAAGGGAAACATTGATGTGAGAGAGACACATTGATCAAACCCACAAGCTAGGCATGTGCCCTGACGGGGAATCGGACCAGCACCCTTTTGGAGCATGGAAGACACTCAACCAACTCAGCCATTCTGGCTGGGTAGACCCAGTGTTTTCAGTGAGACACAACCTGTGCATGCATGCAAGTGTGATCCATGTGTAAGTGTGGCGCATGTGCAAGTGTGATCTATGTGCACCTGTGGTCTATGTGCAAGTGTGATCCATGTGAAAGTGTGGCGCATGTGCAAGTGTGGTCCATGTGCCAGAGTGGTACACGTGTAAGTGTGACCCATGTGCAGTGAGGTCAATGTGCAAGTGTGGTCCATGTGTACGTGTGGTCCATGGGTAAGTGTGGTCCATGCGCAAGTGTGGTCCACGTGCAAATGTGGTCCATAGGTAAGTGTGGTCCATGTGTAAGTGTTGTCCCTTGTGTAAATGTGGTGCATGTGCAGGTGTCCATGTGCAAGTGTGGTCCATGTGTAAGTGTGGTCCATGTGCACGTGTGGTGCGTATGCCGGTGTTTGGTGCTGCTCTGTTCTTCACTAAGATGGCGAACTTCATAAGTCCCCTGGACTTTCTAGGGGAAAGAAACCCGCAATAGTTAAAAAAAAAGTGGAGGCAAACTATAAAAAGCATCTAAAGTTTAAATAATTAAGAGCAGTCCCAGTTGGCAGTAAACTAAGGGACTTGGCCATGATGAACACTGGCTGGGAGAAGACCTCCAGAAGTGCATTGATAAGCATGCAAGGGGACACTTAATATTAGAGACAAAATGGAACAAGAAACCCATTTTTTTCTACTCAAGGGTAACACTTGAAGATTGTGTTCAGTGCCAAAACCTGGGACAAGCCTGGGGATTAGATTGCAGCTTTCTGAAGCTAATTCAACAAATATATCAAAAATAAATTGGGGAGCTGTAGGGAAAGAGAATTCTGTTTTCTGGGAGAGAGGCTAATCCACCATCTGTGCTGCCAGCCCCCCCCCCCACTGGAAACATCACTGTGATGCCATGTCCCCAAGCAGGGATCCAAGTGCTCCTTCATCGTTTTCCATACCCCCTCTTGACAGAGTGAAATAAAAAAAGAAAGCAAAGACAGGAGAGAAGTAAGGAGAAAGGAAAAAATCCCTTTTTAGGAAGGAAGGCATGTGAGTGACTTAAGTGGGAAAAGAGTAAGTTGAGGATTAAAAATCTAAAAAAAGAAAATGCAAAACATCAAGACTCCATAGTGCCAAGAGGTTAGGTCTATTGAAAACCCAAGGATATTTGGTGAGGAAAGTGGTGTTAAATTCAGGCATTTCAACTCTGTGACTTCGGGTAAGCTTTAGAATGAGCAGGCTAACCCCCTGGCTGTGGCGCAGAGCGGGGTTTTGTGTCCCGCAATCCCCAGGGCCTGTCCTGTGACCCGCGGCTCCCCCTCCCCGCCAGGGCAATGAAGGAGTGAGTGTAGGCGGCCTCTACCTAGGCTGGGGCTCTACAAGGGATAACAGAACTCACAGCCTGAGCAAGTGGCTCGGAAAGACAGAGGGTTTGCAATGCAGGGAAAATATTAAACACCCTGTTCTGGGTTCTGTACCTGACTAAAATTTCACTATGTTTTGTTGTTTTACTTTAGGTTTTCAAATCCTGTCTTATGCTATGCATTCCCTTCTTTCAATGGACTGTGTTCTCTGTTTCTCTGCTCGGTGAGGAGGAGGGTGTGAGAAGAGAGACAATCAAGGAAGCTGCAAGGGACAGCTCAACAACCTGACCTTCCTTAGCTGCATGAAAATGATTCCAGATTTGAAAAGGGTTTTTGGTGAGATTTACTGTTTGGGGTTGTGGTGGCTGTGATTTTGTCGAACAGGATCTGTTTTCTCTCTCTTTCCTTATGCTTAGGTCTCTTAGTACCCCTGAGCCCTACTGCTTTTGAAGACTTAAATCTGAGGAAAAACACCATTTGGAAGAAAGTGTTTCACAAAGGGACAGAGAACAGGCTGCCTGGTATTTATGGAGTCTGGCAAAGGGAAGGCTGTGTCCTGTGACAGAAGCCAGTGCTCAGGAAATAAAGAAAAGGAGGAGAGTAAGAAAAAGGCAGGAAGGCAGGGAACAGGAAAAAAGGAGGAAGGAAGGGAGGCAGGGAGGCAGGGAAGGAAGAGACAGGAAAAAGAGGGTACATGAACCACAGTGTGAGGTCCCACGAGGATAACAACGAAATGCCGGGGGTGGGGAGGGGAGCAGAATGAAGTAATATAAATGCACATCTCAGAGTTTCCCACCACTCTGTTAGAATTGTTGACCTCTGCGCGGAGAGCCTAGGCATGAACTTAACCTTCAAAAACAGGCAAGTTGTCCATGTCCATGAGTTCTTTCTCTTTTTTTCTGTTTTTGGCTCAATCCTTCCACAGCCTGCCCACCCATACCTCCTTGGCGGTTGTGGGGGTGGGTGGAGGTGGAAGAGGGTATAGCAGGGATAAAAGATGTTGGAAAAAAATAAAATAAAATGCAAAACAGGCAAGTTGGAAGTTTATAACATTTAAAACCTTCTAAACAGCAAACCCCTCTTGACTGTTCATACTTAGAGCTACAGGGAGTCAATAGTTAAAATGTATGTCAATAGAACAGATGAGAGCAACAGCTTCTGGTTTAAATATAAATAGAAGTCATGTCTGCTCCATGACTTACTTCTAATTTAGTCATTATCTTGAACCCAACCCAACCTACCTTGTAAAGACGTGAAAATCAGCTTCTAGGCTGTTTTGTGAGGAAAAGTCCTTTAGACTTGTTCCTCTCCTTCAGGGTCTTCAACTTTGAATTTAGAATATATGTGATTGAATTGGAAAATGCTCAGAGGCATGCTTTATGTGGGCACACACATGAGTTCAGATGTATTGTGCCCCAGGTAGTTTCCTCATTAAACTCAGGCACCCACACATGTATGCACCACTTAAGCACAAATTGAGCACATGTGATGAGATGTCTAGAGCCCCCCAGGGAAAACACTTTTACAGTATTTCCGACTGTTCTTCATTTCAGCATGAAAAAAAGTAGAAGAGACAAAGAAATGACGGGCAAATCTGCCATTCACTGTGAGTACCTCCTACTTGTGATGCACTGGGCCAGGCACACCTTTACATTCAACAATGCAATTCATTTAGTTTAACATATACTTTTTGAATCACATTTTAACTCATCCAAAGCAATGTCTTCTGGGAAATTGTCTTAGAGAGTCATTTCTATCTGAAAGGCCAGCTGTCTGCCGATGGCTGGAGGCCTGGTGCTGGAGCCGGGATCCTGGAGAAGAACACTCTGGCGCACGTGGGAAGACTTGTCAGCACAGAGGAGTTGCTTCTGCATTTGCTAGGCCAGGGCTTCCACTGCCTCTCTCACTTATATGATGGAACTGAGCTGGTGTATAGTGTTGCTGGAGGAATTAATAGGCCAGATTTCCCAGACACGAATGGGAGTGGGGGTCCTTGTGGTACTGCCAAAATAAACATTTTCAGAAGCCTCCATGGGAGAATGAGATGTGGCAAGGGCTTTATTTGCATGGAGTTACATTCCTGGTGTTGTAAAGTTTCCTGCCCCTTAAGCCAGTCCTAAAGGAGGGGCAGCTGTGAGTTCAGCAGAGCCAAAAGAAAGGCCAGTGTGCAGAGCTGCTGTTCCGGGCTGCAGCCAGGTCCAGTTCAGCATCAGGCTAATGAAAACCCGTTAGTCCACTGTGTGGGTCCCACATGGCTGTGGGTCACATGGGCAAATGCAGGGGAGCATGCTCCCTGCAACAGGAGTCACAGGAGTGGAGAGGCCAAGAGAGTGCGCTCTTTTGTTCATAAGTTTAAATATTCATGTTTCCTTCCCTTGCAGTGGCCAAGCCCATCCTGGCCACTAATTTGTTCTCAGGTGTGACCGACAGGCAGGCATCTTCCCACGTCACCCATACCTTCCTGGGCATGCATCCAAACTGCCTTTGTCCAGTCCCTTCCCCCAGCAATCAGTGGGGAACAGACTTAGAGAGTACTAAATGCAGCTTTTTGGAAAAGCTATATAAATGGCATGCCTCTATTATCTAGTCTTCCCTTTACTCCTTTTCTGTTAAATAATAACCAGGTTATTATGATGGTATCAGTAGGACTTACAGAACCAAATTACCTGAGAGCCAGAGCAAGTTTATCCCAGAACTCATCCTACCATTCAGTAGATCCTTTAGGAAGTACTGTGACTCTGTCCTCCTGAGAACACCCCACCCCGGGGTCCCTCTGACTTGTGAATTGTCTTCTAGGACCTAGACGATAATTTTTATGGGCTCCAGCAGGAATAGGAGAAAACCCTGGAAATCAAAGAAGGTCCTGAAAACATGCTAGGTGGAGGTGAAGGGAACCCACTCCCAACTGCCTGAGAAATATCTGCCCCACAGGAGAAGGGAGTCTATGCTTATTTCTCTCCATTGAGTTTTTTTCTAGAGAAAAAGCATGGCTTAAGCTCTGGAAACATTGCCCAGTGATTTGACCTCATGAGAATTTCCTCATTATAAATATAAAAATAATATAGCTAGAGAAAGCTAATAACACTTCCCAGCACAAACTGTACCCAGGCTTTGCTTTTGGATTTTGTCGTTGTGACTTAACATTGACTAATAGAAAATTCATGTTCTGAACAAGCAGAATAAAAGGTCAGAGGTCAAACCTGACCACAGGAAGACTTCCTGGTTTGGCAGAGTGGCTGGCCTGTGCCTTGCGCTCAGAGGTCCACCCTTGCCGCCTAAGTATTCAGAAACCCAAAGTCCCCGCCACACTCGCTGTTCAAAGGTAGCAGCCCTAGAGGAGCAGTATCAAATGTCAGCCTCGGAGGGAGGATTTCAGACTAGAGACAGGAAGTATGTCTAGGGGTTGGGGGCCAAGGAGGTCAACAGTAGGTCAGGAAGTAGGCTGTGAGGTAGGTCAAAAGCAAGAAGGCTCAAGACGTAAGTGGAGAACCCGCGAGTGTGAGAGAGTCTGTATTTACTGTGGGCCGCATGGAAGGGTGCTGGGTCTACCCAAATGTTTTACCTTTACACCAAGAGAAATGATCTTCCGCCTGGAAAGTGTGGAATACTGCTGCTTTCTATTTGCTTTGTAGTTTATAAACCCTCATGGTGCCTTTGACAACCCAATGAAGCACGCAGAACAGGTTACCACCGGTCCCCATTCTAAAGACACTGAAACTCAGACTAAGAGATGAGTAGATTTGCCCACAGTTACTATGGCAGAGACAGACCTAGCGCTCAGGGCTGGTGATGCCCTGTCCAGTGCTCTGTCTACTCTACCACGTGACTCACAGACATTGTTCAGCAGGAACAGGAACACTAGACAAGGAAGGGCTGGATCAGGGCAGCCTCTGGAATTTCAGTACCAGGACTCGGGGGACTTCCAGCAGTGCTATCAACTGAAACGGCTTCATCAGTTTTCTGCACCTCGGTGCTTTCTTCAAACTACATCACCAGAAATAATTTTTTAATATATATTTTTATTGATTTCAGAGAGAGGAAGGCAGAAAGAGAGGGAGAAACATCAATGATGAGAGAGTCATTGATCGACTGCCTCCTGCACACCCCCTGCTGGGGATCAAGCCTGAAACCTGGGCATGTGCCCTGACTGGGAATCGAAGCATGATCTCCTGGATCCTAGGTCGATGCTCAACTGCTGAGCCATGCCGGCAGGGCCAGAAATAATTTACTTGGTCTGATCTGGTCCTGTGGTCATCCTTGAGCTCAGAAGTTGCCCCATGATTGACAGCTGTTCAGGAAGACAGGGAAAGGCGCTTCTTCCAAAGACAAACTCTGAGCTTTCTTGCCTCCATCTGAAAGAATGGAACGTGCCAATGAGACCACCACATATGCTAAAGTTCTTTTAAAAATGTGAAGCACTGTCCATATTTATTTGTTAAATGGAAAAAAAGTATTCCCTGCATTGTGCTATGCACCATGTTAGGTGCTAGGGATACAAAGGTGAACAAAATATACCCAGATAAATAAATAAAAATGTATAGTAAGAAGCCCCCCCAATTTTTGCTCGATTATTTTGCCCCACACACTGCACAACGCCTTGCACATAGACTGTCTTCTTACTCCACCAGACCTCAAGGAGACAGGTGCTAGTATCCCCAAACAAGAGAGGGCACGAGGTAAGTAACCTGCCCAAGCAGGGGGAAGGCTGAATTTGAAGCCTGGTACTGTGACTGCAGGGCTAGTGCTGCTGTGTTGAGATGAACTGCGATAGAATCAGACATTCTCGCTCTGGCCACGGGGCAATGAGAGGGAGCTGGGACAGGCTTCCTAGAGAAGGGACTACCTGAAGGCGGATGCGGAATTTACCAGGAAGCAACGTGCAGGGTTCAACCTGGTCTGAGCCTGTAAAATGGCAGGAAGCCTTAGTGGGCGGAACCGAGCAGAAGCAGCAAGGAGCTGCTTCCTCCACCGACTCATTTTCCTGGCTCATTTCTTATGGTTTAATATCAATGCACAGAGCACTCCTGCTTCAAATTTCAGTGTTTGTCTTTCCATTGAGTAATCCATTCAAGGAAAAATCATTCTGGGTGGTAAGAGAGTCACCATTTATTTAAGATGTGGGCAAACCCCTAATCAAACTTCTATAATCATCTAAGACGGCATTTCTCCCAATGCACTTTGTGAAAGCTTTTGCCTAAGGCTGCCGAATTCAGTTTGCTAGTTAAAATAATGTAATTTGGTATTTGCTGAGGCTCTGTGTGCGTGTGTTGTGTGTTTAAATGGAACCTCATGGAAGACTTGGAAACTCCGGTTACACAGGCAGCTTTAGCTGAAAATGCATGACAGGGTTTCAGCACTCTGTTTCCGTCTCCAGCACAGAGTCACCATTTTCACCAACATCGTGGTCACTATTTTCAGTCATGTATCCTGTGGACTTCAGTTGTCATTATGGGACCAGGAGTTATTCCCTTTGGTGAAAAACTGTTTGAAATGTGTGTTGACATGGTCAAACAGAAATAAGTAGATATACCGTGAATGCAAGATGTATAAAAGAATCCAGGAAACTTTAAAATCAAGTCATAAAATCGAACATTTATAGGAATTTAACTTGCAAGAGGCATTGAATGGGCTGGGAAGTGATGCTTAATGGGGAAGCCAGCTAGCATATTTACATAATTTCTTTCCTCACTTGAACTTTCACTGTTAATTTTAAAACTCATATTTCAACTGTTTAACATTGAAATCTATCATATTTTAAAAAATAATGTGTATACCAAAAGTGCTCTGTGACTTAAAAGTGCTGATGGGTGGCTGGTGGTTCCCATTTTTATTTCAGGAGATAAGGCTTATGCTTGTCCTTTTCAGGCTCTAGAAACTGAGCCCCAGACATCTGCGGGTGTGGACAGAATCACTTAAGAAATTAGCAGAGAAGAATGGCACTAAATCCAGGTCTCATGACTGTCCTTCTAGGATTTTTATGAGATCTTGCCACCAAACTGTATTTTGCTTACACTTATTGGGAAAACCTCTTTGCAGAATATAGGATTTCAGGTAGAAATATGATTGGCAGAATAGTCCAATTGTCAAACCCATTGAATCCCCCTCTCTGGAGACCAATAAGGAAAGTTATTTTTTGGATACGACTTAAAAGAAGGCCTCCATAGGCTCAAGCCAGGGCATGTCTAAAACGTCGTTGCTCATGATCTGTGATTCTGAGATTCTGTTTAGAGTTTCTTGTCTTTAAAATGATTAAGAAATATGGCTGGCATGGCTCAGTGGTTGAGCATCTACCTATGAGCTAGGAGGTCACAGTTGGATTTCCGGTCAGGGCACATGCAAGGGGCTTCGAGCTCAATTCCCAGTAGGGTGCATGCAGGAGGCAGCTGATCAGTCGCTCTCTCTCATCACTGATGTTTCTATCTCTCTCTCCCTCTCCTTCCCTCTCTCTGAAATAAAAAAAAAAGAAAAAAAGAAAAAAAAATGATTAAGAAAACAGAAGAGAGCATAGCACTCAGCCATCCCTATTATCTCTATTTGCCCAGGCAAAGCATTGACCTTCGATTGGCTGTCCCCCATTTCTTTCCATTGCCTCCACCAGTTGCATGTCCTCAATGTTGTTGATAAGTGACTCTAATTAGGAACATACTTCTCAAACTGCAGAATGTCACTTAGCTGCTCTACACAAACACTGAGTTTAATGGAAACAAAATTAAACTGCAGAGTAGTATCAAAGTATCACTTTCTCCCTCCCCCTCCCTCTCCCTCCCTCCTCCTCCCTCTCCCTCCCTCCCCCTCCCTCTCCCTGTCTCTCCCTCCCTCCTCCTCCCTCTCCCTCCTCCTCCTTCTTCCTACCCCTCCCTCCCCCTCCCCCTCCCTCCCCCTCCCTCCCCTTCCCTCTCCCTCCCCCCCTCTGTCTCCCTCCCTCTCCCTCACCCCCACTCCCTTACCACAATGATTCCATTGACTCAGTATTCCTAACTAGCATCGTGCCTGTTGGATTTCCATCTCAACGCATTCTTCTTCACATAGTCAAGTAATGTGAAAGAGGTACAGACTAAAAGTTACTTCTGCTTTCTGTAGTAAATCATTTCCAGAGGCTAACTTTTCTGTTTTAGTTCTGCAGACTTTTTTCTACTGGTTTCATGTTGTTCTGTCCATCCGTCCATCCATCCTTCCATCCATCCATCCATCCATCCATCCATCCATCCATCCATCCATCCATGTAATACTTTTTCAAGACCAGATCTATTCAGACCAAGTGTTAGCCGACACATAGGGGGCATGCTTTGCACTTTGCACCCACCTCTCTTATTCTCCAAAGTAGAGGGTGGGAGCTGTGTTCAGTTTTTATCAGAATGCATGTACGAGGCTCTCCATAAATGCAAAATGAGGGGCACATACTATTTATATCTTCTTTTTCTAGAGGTATATGCAGCTGAAAGAGATTTTAAAAATTTAGTCTCTCTTTCTCTCCTCTCCCTCCATGGTGTATTAGGAAAATCATAAAACAATTTGAAAAAGTGCATAATAAGCAATTATATGTTAAAACAGATGGGGATGGGCCTAAGAGGCTATGCACATCTAGGGAAGCTTTGCAGTGACGAAAGGCAGCTTATTAAATAAGTTAGGTTTTGAAAGATTGGTAATATCTGGATAATTAAAGAAGATGAAAAACAATAATGTAAGACTATTTTCCAGGCTGTTCTAAGTGATTATATATATACTCACACACACACAGTTGATCCTTAACAGTGCAGGGGGTGGTAGGGGCATGACCACCAGGTGCAGTCCAAAATTTGCATAGAAATTAAGTTGGCCCCCTGCATATGTGGATTCCCAACTGCCAGTTGACCCTGGAAACATGGCTGGTTTGAACTGCTTGAGTCAATTGAAAAATATCCGAGTGCTAGTGGACTGGCGCATATATAGAGTCATTTAATCGTTATAGAAACCAATGATGGGGTACTGTTAATACATTCATTTTACGGATGAGTAAACTGAAGAACACAAGAATTGGCAGTCAGAATTTGAACCTAGACAGACTAGCCGTAGGGCAGATGCTCTTAACCCATGTGCAGTAGGGACTCCCACAGGTAGATAAGACAGGTGGAATAAGAGACTAGTTGGAAGAGGCCTGTGAAAGAATCAACTATGATTGAGGGAAACATGAGATGTTAACATTCTTTATTTCACTCAATAAATGAATCATTTCAAAGATTAAATAAAAGCTCTGTCATTTACTTGTGTTTTTTTTTTTTTAAGGAATACCTGGATTTTCATAAGCTCAGTCTCAGGCATCCACAACAATGGGTTAACTTTCCCCCTTGGTTTAAGTTTTATTTTTTCTCTGGTAAAAATATTTAATACAGAGCCCAAACCATATGATTTATCACCTATTTGAAAATCCTTTTTGTCACTGTATATTTTACCAGTAAATATTTAATCCTTGGCACCAAATGCCACCCTGTTTATTAACTTTAGAGTTCATATTTTATGGTAAACTAAATTCTAAAATATCCTATAAGGAGAAAGATATTTCATCTGCATAGTCCACTGAGAAATTATGCCAAAAGCAAACCCAAATAATACCATCTGAAAACCCCTTTGATTATTGGAAAGCTTGATCACTACAAAAACAAGCTTTGCTTAACAATAATATCTACATTGTGTTACATTCGCTGTGGAATCCCAAATTGTCTTGTGCCCAAAAACATGACCAGAATAAATGGCCTGGCTGGAGCCTTCACGCCTTTGTATGGGTGGCCCCATCTGCCTAACAATTCTGTATTCCTGTCTTTGAGGCTTTGGTTTCAAAAACTTAAAACCACCAGATTGAGAGAATATAAATCTTTCTCAGTTTGCTTCGGAAAATCTAAATGCCATAAAATCCACGTTGGTGGCTTCTGGGGAGAGTTACTTACCTCTCAAGAATGGGCCTTTTGGGCTTTCACTGTTTCCATCCTAAACAGCATGACTCTAAACCAGCTCTCAGTTTCCTCTCTTTTTTCCCTTTGCAAAGCCTATATTTTAAAATACACTCTATGCTTCCCCATATTTTGTTTATACCATTCACTTTGGAGAATACTCTCTCCTAGTTATTCAAATCATAAATGACCGTTATTACACTCAAAGTGTAATACAGAGAGCTCATTCATCTTTCATGAAGCCTCCCCTGATTTTAACAAGTTAAATACATAATTCCTTATACATATCTTAATTCTTATTCCACTATCACCTCTTTTGGCCATTTCAATTCTTCTTGTTTCCTTGTAAATTGGAGAAAGATCAAAGTTTTTTTTTTTTAAAGGGAGAGGAAAAGAGAGATAGAAATAGTAATGATGAGTCATTGATGGGCTGCCTCCTGCAAGGCCCCTGCTAAGGACCCAGCCCTGACCCAGGCTCGGACCAAATCTCCTGGGTCTTAGGTCCATGCTCAAGCACTGAGCCACGCTGGCCGGGCAAGATCAAGTTTTAAAGACACCTCAATCCTAAAAAATTAAAGTGAAGTAAAAAGGATGAGAAATAACTGTTAAAAAAATTCATGATTTGGTCTGAGTGTAGTTACCTTTAGTAAACACTCAAGGGAAGGCATGGCTCAAAGTGATATATGTGTGTGCCTGGTGCCGGAGTGACAGGACGTCGTAATACATGAACAGTTCCATAAAGGCTCATTACCAACAGCAAAGAGCTCTTTTAACATACCTCTACCTAATTCGCCTGTTGGGCTAGTAAATGTTTTTATTCACTAAAAGACACTGTTAATGATGCTCACTGCACAGTAGGTACTTGTAACTAGTAGGCTTCTTTCTAGTAGGCCTATACAATTCTAAGAAAAACTAACTATTCACTAAGAACCAGTTGAATTTATTCTCAAATCTTGTTATTCCAGTTATACTTGGAATTATAATTGTAAAATAAATCTAATTTGATATTATATAAAGCAATGGATTATGATTGTGAAAAAGTCTTTATTCGAAAAAAAGTTGGAATATGTTCTTTTCTTTTTTTGTAATCTTACCTTTTATTTATTTTAATATAAAATTTAATTTTTTTCTTTCTTTCTTTTTAAAATATATCTTTATTGATTCCAGAGAGAGGAAAGGAGAAGGAGAGAGAGAGAGATAGAGACATCGATGATGAGAGTCATTGATCAAGCCCACAATCAGCATGTGCCCTGACCGGGAATCAAACCCTGATCACCTGGATCCCAGGTCGACGCTCAACCGCTGAGCCACGCCCGGCCAGGCTAAAATTTAATTTTCAGTTAGACTTTACATTCAATATTGTTTAGTTTCAGGTGTATAGCATAGTGGTTAGACAATCATATAATTTACAAGGTGGACTCACTATAGTTTAATAGTATACTAGGAAACATACATAGTTATTACAATATTATTGACTATGTTATCTATGCTATAATTTATATCCACATGACTATTTTGTGACTACCAAGCTGTACTTCTTAATCCCTTCACTTTTATTATCCAGTCCCTGAACCCCCCTCCTTTCTGGCAACTATCAGTCCGAACTCTCTAACTATGAGTCCGTTTCTATTTTGTTTGTTCGTTTATTTTGCACTTTAGATTCCACATGTAAGTGAAATCAGATGGCATTTGTTCGTCTCTGGCTTATCTCACTAAGCATAATACCCTCTAAGTTCATCCATGCTGTATAAATGGTAAGATTTCATTCTTTTTTCATGGCCAAATAATACTCCATTACATACATGTACCACCATTTTTTTATCTATAGTCTATTGATGGGCACTCGTGATGCTTATATATCTTGGCTACTGTATATAACACTGCGATGAATATAAGGGTGCATATATTCTTTCAAATTAGTGCTTTAAGTTTCTTGGAATGAACCCCCAGAACTGGATTTACTGGGTCATAAAGCAGCTCCATTTTTAATTTTTGACAGTCCTCCACACTGTTTTCTGTAGTGGCTGCACCAGTCTGCATTCCCTCCAACAGGGCATGAGGGCTTCCTTTTCTTCACATCCTAGCAGGCACTTGTTTGTTGATTTATTGATGATTCTGACAGGTGTCAGGTGATACCTTATTGTGGTTTTAATTTGCATTTCTCTGGTGATTAGTGACTTTGAGCATCTTTTCATAAGTCTATTGGCCATTTGTATGTCCACCTTAAAGAAGTGTCTATTCAAGTCCTCTGTCCACGTTCTAATTGGAATGTTAGAAAAGGACATTTTGGTATTGAGTTGTCTGAGTATTTTGGAAATTTTGGATATTAATGCTTTATAGGATGTATCATTGGCAAATATAATTTCCCATTCAGTAGATTGTCTTTACATTTTGTTGATGATTTTCTTTGCTCTGCAAATACTTTTTAGTTTGATGTATCCCATATGTTTATTTATTTATTTATTTTTGTTTCCTTTGCTCAAGGAAATATGCCAAAAAAATATCACTAAGAGAAATGTCAGAGAGGCTTCCAGTGAAGATGCCAGTGGAAGTAAATGTGATACTCACATCCTTCCACAAACACATTAAAATTACAACTAAACTACAAAAAAACCCCATCATTCAGAACCATCTGAAATCTAGCTGAATGGAAGTCCTACAACTAGGGACTTAAAGAAGCCATACTGAAACCTGTAGGAGGGGCAGAGATGGAGAGGGCCGGTCCCACACCCACATGTGGCAGATAAAAACTGGGAGGGATATCTCAGCTCTGGAAGTCCCACCAAGAGCAAGGGGTCCCAGCCCCAGTCCAGGTCACCCAGCCCAGGGTTCCAGAGCCAGGAAGAGAAGTCCTCCTAACTTCTGGCTATAAAAACCAGCAGGGATTGTGACTGAGAGAGGAGGAATTCTGGAGTCCCAGGCAGTTCTTCTTAAAGGGCCCCCATGGACTTACTCAGACTCACTCTCTCTGAGCTCCACCAGTGGAGCAGCAGCTTGAAAGGCACTGGGGACATATGGGGAGACACTGAATTGTCTGGCATCTGGACAAGAGCTGGAGGGGCAGTTTTCTGCAAGACAAAAGTGCTGGCAGAGATCATTCTTCCTTTTCTGAGACACCCCCTCCACACACACAAAGCCAGTAGGCGAGTACCATATCTGAGTCTCCATCAACCAAGCTCACACTGTTGCCCCACCCTGGTGATTCCTCGAGACCCAGCCCCACCCAACTTGTGGGGCCACCCAAGCTGTTTCCAGTGGCTTTTCCATAGAAATGCTCTGTCCTGGCTCATGATTCAGACTTTCCAAAATTCTCTCAAACAAGTAGCATCTGGTGTGACAATGCATTGTACCTCTTGCTAAGTGTCCCTAGACCTGGCACTAGCTGCAGCCTGCCTTGGCTCACAGCTTGGCTTTGCCTGGGCACCTCCAAGCCAATCACAAGTAGCAGCCATCTGCAGATCACTTTGCAGCTCATGCCGGGTGGCCCCAGGCAGAACACAGTTGTCAGCTGATCTTGGTCTGCAATTCCTGGGAGGCCCTAGAGCCAGTGCACCCAGTGGAAAGCTTCACACCATGTGGAAGCACTAACCAGCCTCCTCCACAAATGATATATCAAGGTGCAGACTCAGTGGGCCCAAGAGCCCTGCTGAAGTAAGTCCTGTTCTGTGGGGTGGGCCTCTGCACAGCTGACTCCACCCAGTGATCAGTGGTTGCAGCCAGTCCTTGCAGTTGATCAACCTGCAATCAAGGCTCATCTGCAACAGGAGGGTGTAACAGCCTACATGAGGGAGTGCACCTGGAGCTCCCAGCTTGGGTGACTGGGGAGACTGTCCCACTGGACCCTACAGAACACCTACTACATAGGTTATTCTACCAAGTCTGGGAGACATAGCAGCTCCACCTACTACACAGAAACAAACACAGGGAGGCAGCCAAAACGAGGCGACAGAAACATGTGCCAAATGAAAGAATAGACCAAAACTCCAGGAAAAGCACTAAACAAAATGAAGACAAACAATCTATCAGACGCAGAGTTCAGAACACCGGTTGTAAGGATGCTCAGTGAACTCAGTGAGAACATCAAGAGCATAAAAAAGGGGGAGTCAGAAATGAAGGAGACACTAACGAAATGAGGAATAATTTACAGGGGATCAACCGTGGAGTAGATGAAGCTGAGAATCAAATCAGTGATTTGGAAGAAAAGGAAGCAAAAAGCACACAATCAGAATGGGAAAAAAAGAATAAAAAAAGGAAATGAGTATAGTGTAAGGAGCCCCTGGGACAACATCCAGAGTACGAATATTTGCATCGGGGGTGCCGGAAGGAGCAGAGGGAGAACAAGAAATTGAAAACCTAGCCCAGCCGGGCATGGCTCAGCGGTTGAGCGTTGACCTAGGATCCAGGCGATCGGGGTTCGATTCCCGGTCAGGGCACATGCCCTGGTTGTGGGCTCGATCAATGACTCTTTCATCATTGATGTTTCTACCTCTTTCTCTCCCTCTCCTTTCCTCTCTCTGAAATCAATAAAGACATATTTTAAAAAAGAAAAAAAAAAGAAATTGAAAACCTATTTAAAAAAATAATGTCAGCAACTTCCCTAACCAGGTGAAGGAAATAGACTTACAAGTCCAGGAAGCACAGAGAGCCCCAAAAAGATGAACCCAAAGAGGCCCACACCAAGACACATCATAATTAAAGTGCAAAAGGTTAAAGACAAAGAGAGAATCTTAAAAATAGCAAGAGAAAAGCAGTTAGCTAGCTACAAGGAAGATCCCATAAGATTGTCAGCTGATTGCTCAACAGAAACTTTGCAGGCCAGAAGGGATGGGCAAAAAATATTCAAAGTGATAAAAAGCAAGGACCTACAACAAAGGTTACTCTGCCAAAGCTATCGTAGAATCAAGAGCATATAAAGAGCTTCCCAGACAAGAAGAAGCTAAAGGAGTTCACCACCACCAAACCAGTATTACAGGAAATGTTATAGGTTCTTCTTTAAGAGGAAGAAAAAGAAATAATATGAATAATAAAATGGCAATAAATACACATCTATCAACAAGTGAATCTAAAAAACAAAATAAATTACAAACAGAACAGAAACAGGACCATAGATGCAGAGAACATTTTGACGCCTGCCACATGGGAGAGAGGTTGGGGAGTGGGTGAAAAAGGTGAAGGGCTTAAGAAGTACAAATTGGTTGTTACAGAATAGTCAAGGGGGTGTAAAGCACATCATGGGGAATGTAGCCCATGACATTCTAATAACTACGTATGGTGCCAGATGGGTATGAGATTTTTTGGGATGATCCCTTAGTAAGTTATGTAATGTCTAATCACTGGTGTGTACACCTGAAACTAATATGATAGTATGTCAACTGTAACAAAAAAAATTATTTAAAAAAAAGAAATGTCAGAGATTTTGCTGCCTATGTTTTCTTCTAGGAGTTTTATGGTTTCAAGTCTTACATTTAAGGCTTTAATCCATTTTGAGTTTATTCTTTTTTTAAAATGTACTTTTAAAAAAAATGTTTTTATTGATTGTTTTTAGAGAGAGAGGAAGGGAGAAAGGATAGATAGAAACATCGTCAAAGAAAGAGAAACATCAACCGACAGCCTCCTGCACACCCCCTACTGGAGATCAAGCCCACCACCTGGGCATGGGCCCTCAATGGGAATCAAACTGAAGACCTCTTGGTTCATAGATCAATGCTCAACCACTGAACCACACCAGTCGGGTGAGTTTATTCTTGTATATGGTGTAAGAAGGTGGCCTAGTTTAATTTTTTTGCATGGATCAGTAGAGTTTTCCCAACACCATTTACTGAAGACTGTTTTTACCCCTTGTATGTTCTTGCTTCCTTTGTCATACACTAATTGACCATATAGGCATGGGTTTATTTCTGGGCTCTCTATTGTGTTTCATTGATTCATGTGTAAGTTTTTATGCCAGTACCATGCTGTTTTGATTACTATGGCCTTGTAGTATAGTTTCTTTTTATCAGGTACTGTGATACCTCCAGGTTTCTTCTTCTTTCTCATGATTGCTGTGCCATTTGGGGTCTTTTGCAGTTCCATATTAATTTTTGGATTACTTGTTTAAGTTCTGAGAAAAATGTCATTGGTATTTTGACAGGAAATGTGCTGAATCTATAGATTGTTTGGGGTAGTGTAGGCATGTTAATGATGTTTATGCTTCCTATTTATAAGTACAGTGTATGCTTCCTTTAATTTTTATATTCTTAAATTACTTCAGTTTCTTATAATTTTCAGACTATAAGTCTTTTATGTCCTTTATTAGATTTATTCCTAAATATTTTATATTTTTGGAGGTAATTGTAAATGGGATTATTTTCCTGGTTTCTCTTTCTGATAGTTTATTTTTGGTGTGTAAAATGCAACTGATTTATGAATATTTACTTTGTATCCTGCTACTTTACTAACTTATCAGTTTTAATAGTTTTTTGTTAGAATCTTTAGTGTTCTCTATATACACTATCAAGTCAACTGCCAATCATGGCAGTTTTACTTCCTCCTTTCCAATTTCGATGCATTTTATTTTTTCTTGTCTGATCACTGTGGCTAGGACTTCCAGTGCTATATTGAATAAAAGTGATGAATGTGGACATTCCTGTTTTGTTCCTGTTCTTAAGGAAAACACTTGCATTTTTTCACATTGAGTATGTTGTTAGCTGTGGATTTGTCATATATGGCCTTTATTATGTTGAGGTATGTTCCCACTATTATCACTTTGCTGAGAGTTTTTATCAGAAATTGGTGCTAGATTTTGTCAAATGCTTTTCCTGCACCTATTGCTATGATCATATGATTTTTATCTTTCATTTTGTTTATGTGCTGTATCATGTTACATGATTTGATTATACTAATATTGCACCCCAGGAATGAGTCCCACTTAAACATAGTGTATGATCTTTTTAATGTATTGCTGAATTTGATTTGATAGTATATTGTTGAGGACTTTTACATCTATATTCATCATGAATGTTGGTCAATAATTTTTTTCTTTGTAGTGTCTTTATCTGGTTTTGAAAATAGCATAATGCTAGCCTTGTAAAGTGATTTTGGAAGTCTTCTCTCCTCTTGAATTTTGTCAATAGTTTGAGAAGTATAGGTGTTAATTCTTTGAATGTTTGGTAAAAGTCACCTGTGAAGCCATCTAGTCCAGGACCTTGCTTGTTGAGAGTTTTTTCTATTACTGCTTTTTGTTATTCATAATCAATCTGTTCCAATTTTCAGTTTCTTCTTGATTCAGTTTCAGAAGATTGTATGATTCTATGAATTTATCCATTTTTTCCCCACAGTATTCAATTCATTGGCATAGAGTTTACAGTATTTTATAATCTTTGTGTTTCTGCAGAGTCAGTTGTTCCTTCGTTTTTATTTCTGGTTTCATTTTTTGGGTCCTCTCTCTTTTTTTCTTGATGAGTTGGTTACAGATTTATCAATCTAGTTCATATTTTCAAGGGACCAGTTCTTATTTTATCTTTCATATTTTTAAAGACTTTATTTCCACTCTGATCTTTATTATTATTTTTTCTTCTACTCACTTTGGACTTTGTTTGTGCTCTTTTTCTAGTACCTTTTGGTGTAAATTTAGATTGTTTGATTTTATTCCCTGATGTAGGTCCTAATTGCTATGCACTTCACTCTTTTAACTTATTTGCTTTGTCTCATAGATTTGACAATGTGGGTTTTCATTTATATTTGTTCCAATATATTTATGGTTTCTTCCTTGATCTCAGTGTTAACTTAGTCATTGTTTAGTAACATGTTTTTTGGTTTTTTTTCTTGAAGTATATTTCTAGTTTCATACCACTGTGGTCAGGGAAGATGGTTCGTAAGATTTCAATCTTCTTAAATTTATTTAGGCTTGTTTTGTTTCCTAACATGTGGTGTATCCTGAAAAATGTTCAAAGTGCAGTGGAAAAGAATGCATATGCTGCTTATTTGGGGTAAAATGCTCTGAAAATATCAATAAAATCCATATGGTTTAGTATGTCATTTAAGGCTGCTGTTTCCTTCTTAATTTTCTGTCTGGAAATATATCCATTCATGTCAATGGGATGTTAAAATCCCCTACTATGCCTGTATTACTGTCAATCTCTCCCTTTATGTCCATCAAGATTTGCTTTAAATCTTTAGATGCTTTTGTCATGTATGGATTGGGTACATAAATATTTACAAGGGTTATATTCTCATGTTGACTTGATCCTT
The DNA here is from genome assembly GCF_054644295.1 of Miniopterus natalensis. Taxonomy (NCBI): domain Eukaryota; kingdom Metazoa; phylum Chordata; class Mammalia; order Chiroptera; family Miniopteridae; genus Miniopterus; species Miniopterus natalensis. The sequence continues at coordinate 1,519,351 of NC_142100.1, forward strand.
TTAGCATTATGTAGTGTCCTTCTTTGTGTCTTTGGTTAAAGTCTATTTCATCTGATACAAGTTTTCCTACCCTACCTTTATTTGTTGTGTTGTTTCCATTTGAATATTTTTTTCATCCCTTTACTTTCAGTCTGTCTTTCATTCTGAAATGGATCTCTTTTAGACAGCATATATATGGGTCTTGTTTTCTTATCCATTCAGCTGTTATATGTCTTTTGATGGGAGCATTTTATCCATTTATATTTAAACTGTTTATTGATAGGTATGTATTTATTGTCATTCTATTTTTTGTAACTATTTTTTCTCTTTTCACCCTACCTTTTTCTTAAAAACAACCTTTAACATTTTTTGTAATACTGGTGATAATCTTCTTTAGCTTCTTTCTGTCTGAGAACATATTTATTTAGCCTTCCACTTGAAATGATAGCCTTTCTGGGTAGAGTAGTCTTGGTTGTAGATCCTTGTGTTTCATCACTTTCAATATTTTGTTTTCAATCTCTTCTGTCCTGAAATGTTTCTGTTGAAAAATCGGCTGACAGTCTAAGCTTCCTTGTTGTTAACTAACTTTCTTTTGCTACTTTTAAGATATTATTTTACCTTGGCCATTTTTATTATGATGTGTCTTGGTGTTGGCATCTTTGGGTTTATCTTTTTTTGGACTCATTAGCTTCCTGGACTGTATGTCTTTTTCCTCCACCAGATTAGAAAAATTTTCAGTTATTATTTCTTCACATAGGTTCCAGGCTTCCAGGCTTCCAGGCCTCTTGCTTTTTGTTTTCTTCTTCTGGTACCCCTATTATGCAGATGTTGTTACACTTGATGTTGTCCCAGGTGTTTCTTAAACTCTCTTCATTGAAAAATTTTTTTGCTGCTTTGATTTGGTGTTTTCTGATGCCTTGTCTTCTGAGTTGCTGATTCATTCCTCTGCTTCATCTGACTTACTGTTGATTTCTTCCCGTGTATTTTTCATTTCATATATTGTACTCTTCATTTCAGATTAATTCTTTTTTTAATAATTTCTATATCTTTTTTTATGCTTGCTATCTTTTTTTAAACTTTTCACCGAGGTCATCTATTCTTCTATTAATTTCCTTGAGCATCCTTATTACCTTTGTTTGAACTCTCTATCTGGAAGGTTGCTTTTCTCCATTTTATTTAGTTATTTTCCTGGGGATTTCTCTTGTTCTTTCACTTGGGGTATGCTTCTTTGATTCCCAATTTTGGCTGCCTCTCTGTATGTGTTTCTGTGTATTGGGTAGATCTGGTAGGGTGTCCTTATGTAGTAGGTGATCTGTGGGGCTCAGTAGCGCAGCCTCCCTGATCACCTGAGCAAGGTGCTCCAGGAATGTTTCTTGTGTGGGTTATGTGAGCCCTTCTCTTATAGTTGAGATTTAATTGCTGTTGACTCATTTGTGGATGAGGTTGGCCCTCAGGCTGGCTGACTTTGAGAATCAACCACATTCACAGTACTCTGTGGGTGCTGGCCCCATAAAGCAGAATTCTCCTTAACAGGGTCTGGTGCCTACTGAGAGCTCCCTTTGGGTGTGCTGTTTGTGAGGCTAATTTGGTCAAGTTCTGAAGTTTTATAAAGCTTGCCATAGGTTATGTTGGTTCTGGCACCTCTTGAAAGAGACGCGAGTGCAAGTCTATAACTGACACTGCCTGTGACTGATGCTGGGCTATAGGTTTGGAGGTACAAAGAGACATGCAGATGTTGGCTGCATCTGCTGGGCCTGGGTGTGTGGGAGGGGCCAAGCTATGCACCAAGGCCATCTTCCACTAGCACTGAGCACAGAGGCAGGGAAACAAAAGACCCAGCGCAGCTTGAGATCTGCCTTTCCCTGCCGGCTGTCTGTTAGCTTCAGTCGCTGAAATAACCTCCAGTGGTATGCAACTTGAGTGAGGTAGGTTCTTAGATAGTTAACATTTAGGGGTGAGTGGTATTCACCAGAGTGAGTGATACTTACCTGAGTGATACAGATTCAGACTTGGTGCCAGTACTGGTTTTGAGGCCACTCAGCAAAAGTCCCAGGGTAGACCTAGGCCATTCTTCAGCCATTGGGTGCTCGCAGACCTCTGTGGTGAAAGGGTTGTTAGGGAGTCATCAGGATGAGTCCAGCAGAGTTCCTTAGGCCCAAAGAGAACAAGATTTGGCCATGTGAAGGGAGGGCTCTGCACAGGAACAGAGGTACCAGTTGTCCATGTAAAGGAAAAATGTTTTTCTCTCTACAGCCACACGACTCAGTCTCTTCTCAATTCTTCCTCATACTTCGTTGCCATCTTGGATCAGTCCCTCCACTTATTCTCTTAAAAACCTGGAGGAGGGTGCATGAAAAGCAGGTAGTGAAGTGGTTAAATACGGGTTTGACCACCTAGGTTTATGCCACTTTCTAGCTATATATAACAACACGGAAATTTAAAAATCTCCTCAGGCCTAAGCTTCCTTTTCTTTGAAATGGGGATATTAAGTGTACCAACCTCAGGGTTACGAGATTTTGTTACATAAAGCATACACGTTGCCAAGCACAAAGTCCTTATTTTATGACCACGTACAAGGTGAGAACTTAGTACATTTTGACTCACGCATTTGCTGACCTGTGTGCAGTGAGCACTCTTCACGGGTTCCCTCCTCTTCACTGTCAGGCCTGCAATGGTCCCACACTCGGTTCAGCACTTGTTGGGTGTCCTCTCATAACAAATTAATGATGACTGGATAACTGTTAGGAAAGAAAGAGACTTCAGACATTTAATTATAAAATAATAAACACTTAGAAATTTAGAACTGGAGTAGTCCTTAGAAGTTTTATAAGTCAGTGCTCCATGGGATGGAAACATTTTCTGCATAATACTCCATAGTTAGAACAAACAAACAAGCAAAAATTATCTGGAAGTCTTAATCCCCTTCCCCAATTTATTCCAATCTTGTTTATGTCACAGCTAATATTTACTTAGTGCCTACTGTGTTCAAGGTATTGTATTACATGCCCTATATATGTGATCTCAGTTAATGCTCATTATAATCTTATAAAGTTTTGCTATTTCCCCCATCCTTCCCCTGCCTTTTTTTAATCTTCAGCTGAGGATATTTCTTTCATTGCTTTTCAGAGTGGAAGGGAAAGAGAGAGAAAGAGAGAAACACAGATGTGAGAGAGACACATAGATTGGCTGTCTCCTGACCAGGGCTGGGGATAGAGCCTGCAGCCGAGGTATGTGCCCTTGGCCGAAATTGAACCCAGGACTCTTCAGTCCGCAGGCTTATGCTCTAGTCACTGAGCCAAATGGGCCAGGGCCCCCATCCCCTTTTAAATGTATAGACTGAAGTTCAGAGCAGTTAAGTAATTTGCCTTTGGACAAATAATAACAATATGATATGAAGTCTATTTGACTTCAAATTCTAAGCTCTGAACCACTTCCCACACAGAGAATAAAACTGAGGTTATCCCTTCTGGATCATGCATATGTTCATTTTCCTCAACATGGTTGTTTCTGATAAATCAGATGAGACTGGGCTAAGTTAACTTTAAGGCGATTTCTCACATAATGCCTTAAATACTTCAATAATAATAATTCTCCCCCCTCCTTCCCCTTCCCCTCCCTCTCGCCCCCCTCCCCCTCCCTCTCGCCCCCTCCCCCCTCCCCGACCCCTCTTCCTCTCTCTCCCCTTCCCCTCCTCCCCCTCCTCCTCTTTCTTCTTACCTGTGAACAGACAGTCATAACTTTGGCTCATAACCTAACATCAAGTTAAAATGAATAGAAGCATATTTTTACTTTTTTATTATATATTTACGTTCCTCATACTTTTCTTCCTTGACTCTGAGGTTGATAATGCCAACACATTTTAGGCAGAAACTCAAAGAAAATTATTTTGATATTTAAAATTTTCCACATATTTGACCTCATGCAGCCTAAACATCTAGATAATTAACCAAAGCTGTGTCTGCACGCACGGTCTCCAAACTGGTATTGAGCCGCCCGAGCTAAGGGGGTCAGCCCTGGCTCTCGAAGGCCTGTGATTCCGACCCCTGCCCACCCGCCGCCGTGGGCCTAGGGCAGGGCTCGCCACCCGCTGGTCCAGGTCAACCCACCTTTTCTTCCCTCCGGGCTGTCCGACGACAGGTTTACGGGCACCCCCGAGCCCCGACGTTCTCGCCCAGGGGTCCGGGCGGGTGCCTGGAGCAGTCCCCGCCCCACGCTGCCTCCTGGGGGCAGACCCTGGCCGCCCGGCGCCGCCGCCCGAGGGGACCCCGCCCTGGGGCCCGGCCTCCCGGCTGCGGCAAAGGGAGCCGCCGAGCCCCCCCTCCGCCGAGCCCCCCCTCCTCCGAGCCCCCGCCTTCCGCCGAGCCCCGCCTTCCGCCGAGCCCCCGCCTTCCGCCGAGCCCCCCTTCCGCCGAGCCCCCGCCTTCCGCCGAGCCCCACTTCCGCCGAGCCCCCCCTCCTCCGAGCCCCCGCCTTCCGCCGAGCCCCCCCTCCTCCGAGCCCCCGCCTTCCGCCGAGCCCCCCTTCCGCCGAGCCCCCGCCTTCCGCCGAGCCCCCCCTCCGCCGAGCCCCCCCTCCTCCGAGCCCCCGCCTTCCGCCGAGCCCCACTTCCGCCGAGCCCCCCCTCCTCCGAGCCCCCGCCTTCCTCCGAGCCCCCGCCTTCCACCGAGCCCCCCTTCCGCCGAGCCCCCCCTCCGCCGAGCCCCCGCCTTCCGCCGAGCCCCCGCCTTCCTCCGAGCCCCCGCCTTCCGCCGAGCCCCCGCCTTCCGCCGAGCCCCCCTTCCGCCGAGCCCCCCCTTCCGCCGAGCCCCTCCCCGCTCCTCAGGGCGATGGGTCTCTCTTCACGCACCGGGTTTCGTTCGGCCTCTGAGCGCCGCGTCACCCCCGTGGGCTCAGTTTCGGTGTCGCTCCGCCGCGCTTGGCGTCCTGGCGACCCCGGGGCCGCGGCCCGTCCCCGCCGACTGCGGAAGGAGGTGCCCCCCGTCCCCCCTCCCTGCGCGGGCGGCGGCCGCAGCTGCGTGCCCGCCCCGGGGGCACCGCCCGCACGGACCCCCCCCCAGGCCGTGTGCAGACCCCGCGGCAGCGCGGGCAGCGGGCTCAGCTGCGTGCCCGCCCCGGCGGCACCGCCCGCACCGCGCCCCCTGCGCCCGCTGAGCGCCCCAGCGCCTGCGCAGTGCTCCCCGACACCCGGCCGCGCGCCCCCTGCCGGCCGTGCTTCTTCCCGCGCGGCAGCAGGGAGCCGGCGGGGAGGAGCCCTGCCCGCCCAAGGCGCGCCCGCGGACCTCGCAGCGCCCTCGGGCCTTGGTTCTCACTCTGGGCGCCCGGGCTGTAGAGGGCCTTCAAGGGCCCGGTCCTCGGGGAGGCAGCTGTCAAACACTGCGGCCTGCAAAGGCCCTGGGACTGTGCTGCCTCGTGGGAAGTCAGCCGAGTTAGTTTGCAGTAGTCCATTAGGATAGTAACTACAATCACCTTGATTTCTTTCTTTTTTTTTTTTTAAATCTTATTTTTGTTTAAAATATTACAGATGTCCCTTTTTCTCCCCAATACCCGTTCCACCCCGTCCCCTCCCCCTCCCCGGTCCCTCTCCCCAACATTGTCCGTGTCCTTGGGTTGTGCATATAGGCATATGAATTCCTTGGTTACTCTCTCCCCCTCCACCCACTGCCCTCCTGCATCCCAGTTTGCAATAGCTCAGATCTGGAAGCAGCCCAAGTGCCCACCAGTAGATGAGTGGATAGAAAAGCTGTGGGACATTCACACACATGGAATACTACGCAGCTGTAAAGAAGGAGAATCTCACACCCTTTGGGACAGTATGGATGTACCTGGAGAATATTATGCTAAGTGAAATAAGCCAGGCATCCAAAGACAAATATCACATGATCTCACTTATACGTGGAATCTAAAGAGCTTAATAAACTGATGAACAGAATAGATTCGCCTTGATTTCTGACGAAGTGGACTGATGATTTTCTTCAACACTCTTGTTAACAACACCTTAAAATACACTGAGTAATTTAACCAATTTTATTTGCTACCATCTCTAACTATTTTATACTGGTTGGCCTATCCTGACTAATGAAAAAAGAGCTCCTTTAAAAAAGTCATTCATTTTTTCATTTATTTACTCAATCACACATTTGTTCACCAGAGTACTATGCTAGACATTTTCTATATCCTCTAAGAATTTATACTAATGATTACTTAATTTTATTGGTTAAAGTTTGTTTAGAAACAGGGCAAAAAAATTAATAGTCCTTTTGTTAGTTTAGAAAGCAGAAATTAAAAATTAACATTTAAAAAGTCATTTAATTTGGAGTGATTCCCTAAGTCTAGCTATGGGATCCATGTAATTGACATAATCAACTCATATTAGAGGTCCATTTGGAAACATTGGCCTCACTAGAATCTTAATTAATACACTTTAAGCATGCTAATTTTTATTATTGATATGATGAAAAATTGACTAAATAGGGGTGTAATTCTGACACTAGGGAATATATTTACCTTTCAGATAGATTTTTTCTTAGAACTTTTTATAAGTAGAAAGGGAAATTCAGCAGAAAATATATGTGAACATGTGCATTAATGGTAAAGTATCATCATCGATGGTGGCGGAAATGGGATTCTTTCACTGAGTCGCCAGACAAGCGTTCTCAGGGACTCAACATAGGAGCCTGGGGTGTCGTGGTAAGGTTTATCGGGGCTGGGGCAGAACGCTGGCCCCAGGTCCTGGGGTCTCATCTCTAGCTGCTCCACTGTGGTCAAGTTCAGCCTCGTCCTCATCAGGCCCAGAAATAAGGGCAGCGTCCAGAAGTTCCGTGCCCTGCCCGGCGGAGCGCCGCTGAGCGTGGCCCTCGCAGGCCGGCGCAGTGTTCCCGAGGGGGGCTCGCGCTGGCAGCGGTGCCCGGCGCCCGCCAGGCTGCGGCCGCAGGAGCTGCCAGGGCGGGGGGCGGGGGCAAGGAAGGGGTGAGCGCGGGGGCAGAGCCCGCTCGCCGGGTGGAGCCTGGGTGCTCCCCTCCTGGGCTCTGGAAGGACCAGGCGCACTTTCAAACTAACCAATCAACCTCCTAACCTCTCGCAAGCTGGCTCGGGCCTCCTAGCCAGTCCACGGCGCGGCTCGCTGGGGCCTCTGTCCCTCCGCCAGGCCCCCCCCGTCGGGTCTCTGTCCCTCCGCCAGGCCCCCCCCCTGTCGGGTCTCTGTCCCTCCGCCAGGCCCCCCCCCCCGTCGGGTCTCTGTCCCTCCGCCAGGCCCCCCCCCCCGTCGGGTCTCTGTCCCTCCGCCAGGCCCCCCCCCCCGTTGGGTCTCTGTCCCTCCGCCAGGCCCCCCCCCCCCGTTGGGTCTCTGTCCCTCCGCCAGGCCCCCCCCCGTCGGGTCTCTGTCCCTCCGCCAGGCCCCCCCCGTCGGTCCGAGCTCCGCCAGGCCCCCCCCCCGTCGGGTCTCTGTCCCTCCGCCAGGCCCCCCCCCCGTTGGGTCTCTGTCCCTCCGCCAGGCCCCCCCCCCGTCGGGTCTCTGTCCCTCCGCCAGGCCCCCCCCCCCGTTGGGTCTCTGTCCCTCCGCCAGGCCCCCCCCCGTTGGGTCTCTGTCCCTCCGCCAGGCCCCCCCCCCCGTTGGGTCTCTGTCCCTCCGCCAGGCCCCCCCCCCGTTGGGTCTCTGTCCCTCCGCCAGGCCCCCCCCGTCGGGTCTCTGTCCCTCCGCCAGGCCCCCCCCCCCCCGTCGGTCCGAGCTCCGCCCGCCCGCACAGCCCCTCCTCCCGCGCAGCCTCGGCGTCGGGGGCGCCCGGCGGGAATTGCCCCGGGCTGTGGCCTCGCCCCGGGGTGGCCCCGGCTGAAGCCCGGTAACGGCCCCCCAGCCCGCCAGGGAGGGGATGCGGGCGGGCCGCGCCCTGCAGAGCCTGTGGGTGCTCAGCTTCCTGGTGGAGGGGCCTCGGCTCGGTCCCGCGCCCCCGTTATTCGGCTCCCTGCCTGAGCCCCTGAGCCCCCCCGCTCGTGCCTCGGCACCCACCGACACAACCATGTAAGTTTCCGCGGTGTGGGGGGGACTGTCAGACTCCCCTGTAGAGCGCCAGGCAGCCAGTCGCCCAGCTGTGGGGACAGGAGCCTGACCCGTGGCTCGGAGCCGTCGGAAAATGTGCCGCCCTCCCTGGAGAAGAGGGGGTGCCCTGGGGCTGACGCGGGGGCCCCGGAGGGCCGGGCGCGGCATTCACGGGCCCGCAGCCCACGCAGGGATATACTTTGAAGAAAGTGACCCAGACAAGAGAGGGAACTGGAATAAGTGACCTGGAGGGGCCAGGCGAGCAGGCGCGCTGCCTCAGTAGTGGGAAAACCGCCGTAAGGCAGTCAAGCGGACCTGAAGGAGTGAGGCACGGTCAGCCCCGTGACCCTCCCCGCAGCGCTCCCCGCGCCCCGTGCCTGATTCGCTCGGATGTCCCCACTCCGGGCGAGAGCCTGCTGCGGAGCCTGCGTCCCCATCATCTTTTAACAGCTGGGAATGTTCTTGTTTTCAGTTATGTTTCCGCAACTCGCCCTTCCCTGTAAAAACTCTGTATGATACTCCTCCAAACTGTTGCTTCGTAAATGTGTTATTTTTAAGCATCCTTCACAGATATTTTTCTCATCTTGCTTGCTAGACTTTTATGTTCTTGGAGAGACAAAATCATTACTTCTCTTTATCTTTCCTTACCACATTTAGTCCTGCCTGTCCTGTCTTTTGAGCAGTTAGTTGACAATATTTTGGACAGAGAAACAGACTTTTGATTACAGCAGTTAAGTTTTAGCAAGATACAATCCCAGGCTATTCAGCACTTTACAATTCTTGCTTGTGGAACTGAAAAGACTTTTGGGGGTGACATTTGATTCTCCCATCTACTAGAAATACAAAAAAGTCTAAATGTCAACCAAGTCTGAGGCTACTTACAGACAAGCTTTCCACTTCAGTGATTTCAGAAATTGGGTGGATTGTTCTTTGTCTCAAAGAATTCATTTTTAAGCTCTGGCTGGTGGCCAGCTCCAGGAAGTATTCACAAGCCATCAAGGACTGTGCATACTCCACATTCTTTGGGTAATGCAATTCTGGACCCAAATCGATTCCAGAAGTCTGATCTTCCAAAAGGAGCTAATGCTCTGAGCTTGCTGAACTATCCCCTCCGGGCTTCCCCTGCCCGCCATCCCAATCAGCCTCGAAGGGTTAAGAAAGCCAGTGGAGGAGCTAAGCAAGTAGTTTGGTGAGACCAAAGTCGCAAGGATCTGAGCAAGTTGATGAGCTTGGCAGGTGTGTTTCAAGAATTTGTTTCATGATTTGGATAAAGTCTGGGGATTTATCCTTCAAAAATCTGTAGATTTAGTAACATATCAATGCACTGTGTTAATGCAATGAGGGTCCCCTCCCTCCCTCCCTCCCTCCCTCCCTCCCTCCCTCCCTCCCTCCCTCCCTCCCTCCCTCCCTCCCTTCCTTCCTTCCTTCCTTCCTTCCTTCCTTCCTTCCTTCCTTCCTTCCTTCCTTCCTTCCTTCCTTCCTTCCTTCCTTCCTTCCTTCCAGCTGCCTTTCTTTTTTAATATCAGTAATTCATCCAAATCCTATAAGGGAACACAAAGGCTTCTGGTAATTTTTTTCTTTCACAAAATGGAGACTTCCTTTCTGTCTTCTTTAAGTACTATTCTTTAAACTGAAGGGAAATTACATTCCTCATCATTGAAAAAGAGATTATGCAAAATGAGAAGGTAAAGCCAATCACCACAATACAAATAAGAATACCAGCTTAAGTCCTCGAGGCAGGAGAGTCCTGTGTCTTCTCTTTGCAGCTGTGGGCACCTATTCACTTCTACTTTTAAAAAAGCTTCCATTATGTAGTATTTTTAAGAAGGCAGGCAGAATAGAATCCTCAGTAGAACACCATGGCTCCGGCCTTTTGTTCCAGCTCCTACTAAACTCTCCTCTTCCCCTTGATTTTGGAGGGTCTCCACTGAAGCACCTCACTGAAGCACCAAGACCCAAGGGTTACTTTCCTCCGTTGAGATTACCCAGACAGAGGAGAATGAGAGGCAGAGACTGAGAGAACAACCCAAACAGAAAATAAAAAAAATAGTTGGATACAAAAATAGTTGGATGACATTGAGTTTGGGGAACTATAGACAGATAAACATGACTTGATGTCTAACGTAGCTGCCACTCACAAAATACTCATTATGTGCCAAGCTCCGGACAACGTGCATTATGTCCATTGTCTTTTTTATGTTATAGACTCTGTGAAGAAAGCTTGTCTCTAGTTTATAAATATAAAATTGAGAAAGGTTAAATCATTTGCTCAAGGTGACGTTTAGTGAGAGACAGATAAAGCATTCAAATCTAGATAGACCTGGTTTCAACACCACTGGGGGTGAGAAGCAACAAGACAATGGATGCGACCTGTGGAGTGCAGGGTGGCCGGAGTACCTGGGATTTATGCAGTGGGGAGTATGTGATGGGAGAGTGAAGGGTTTGGGGCAGGGTGTGATTAATCAGTGTTTTAGAAAGCCGACTTTGTCAGCCATATGGATATTAAAATGGAAAGGGAATGATTCTATATGCTTGTTTTACATTATTCTACTTTACATTAGAGTCAGTGGTTTTTGCAATTACTGGATAGGAGCTATGTTTAATTCTTTATTTTTTTAATCTTCACCTGAGGATATATATTTTTTGTAGGGGGGCGGAGAAAGAGAGAGAGAAAGAAAGAGAGACATTGATGTGAGGGAGGAACATCAGTAGGTCATCTACCCAACACACCCTGTCTGGGGATCAAACCCACAACTCAAGCATGTGCCTTGACCAGGAATTTAACCTGCAACATTTTGGTGCATGGGACAACTTTCCAACCAACTGTTAGATGGACCAGGTACAGCAGCCCAGGTACAGAAACCTGGGTACAGAGACTCACCAGTGCAGGAAGCCCTGGAAGCCTAGCAAGGGGCAAAACTGGGAAAACAAGAACCTTGTCCCCAGGGTAACCTTTCCTCCCCTGGCATATCGCTGGTCATGTGGTTTAGACCCCCTGAGTGTTCCTCCCTGAAGATAACATCTAGGCCTCAGTTTTAGTTCAGCTCCAGGCCCAGATAAGCAGCAAAACCAGACAAGAGGCACCGTGGCTGCCTCAGGACCAGAAACTCTGACTAATGACCCCCTGCCCTGGCACTGACCCATCAGTGGAGACCAGGACCTGAAAGAGCACCTGGAAAGCTGATGAATATTCTATTGAGACCCTCCCCTGAGAGCTCCCCTCAGATTCCCACCTGCAAGAAAGAGATAAACATGCTCAGGACAAAGGACCCAGTGTGTGTTCCCACCAGGAGAGCACTCCAGCACCATCTGCACCCCTCCAAGGGGCCCCTATGAAACCTGCAACCAGGGGAGCAGTGGACAGAAGCAGCTTGTCCCAGGCTTGCCCCCTGAACCTGTCCCCAAGGCCCCCTCTCTCTGACTTTTCAGTGGCCAGAGCAGCCCAGCCAGGCTCCCCTGTTGCCTCTTCTACGCTCTTCCCTGTCTCACTGCCCAAGTGTATTTTTCTGCCATCATGGACCCAATACCCTTGGCTCAGTGCTGTGTAGCCCTTCCCTTGGATATCCCCAACCCCTTTTAATACATTTAATTTTTCTTTTTCACCGTCTGAGATGGCTGTTTAGCTGCCTGCACCACCACGCTAACCTTTCATGAGCCACTGGGCGAGGGCACTCCGTTTAATTCTCTACCCCTCTCATAGCTTATGTCTGTGAATAAATGAATGAATAAATGAAATTTTAAACTAGAAAGTTTCTATGTATGATAAGGAGACCAAATACTGACTTACCTGATCCCATTTGTTAATCCCTAAAAAAGTATCAATATAAATAAGAAATGAGCACTAACTTTGGGAAGAAGTCTTATAAAGTATGAAAATGCAGCTAATATTAAGAGAAATATTGTTGAAGTGAGAAAAGCCCTAGTCTTTAGGAGACTCTGCCACCGGTTATGTGTGCTTAGGCAAATCTCTGTACCTTTTTGAACTAGATTTTGTCTCTACAATGAGAGTAATCTTTGAAGAGGGCACCAGTGATTCACAGATAAGGGGAGATTCTGGGTACTAGTAATGTTTAATTTCTTGATCTGGACAATGGTTATGGGTGCCTTCACCCTGTGAAAAATCATCAATTACATATTTATATGTATATTTTTCTACATGAGTTTTATATTTCAATAAAAAGTTTATTAAAGAAAATAAAATGAGGAAAGTTGAATTTAACCTCATTTATTGTTTTTACAGTTTGGGTACTCAGTGGTGCTAATTATTGATCCTTGATAAACATAAAAGTATAGATGAGGTCATATCAAAACACAAATATTATGAGAAACTAGTCCATGAACTCTTTGGAATAGCTACTTAAAGAATAAAAAAAATGAACTGGAATAGAGAGGCTGCTGGTTAAACAGCAGCATGAACACAGGTTTAGTACCAAGCTTTCTCAAAACTCACTAAAAGTACAATAAAAGAATATAAAATGCACAAACCTGCCATGACACAGAAAATGGAAAAAAGTAGATGGCAGAAAATAATATTTTAAAGTCAGTAATATTTAAAAATTTATTTTATTATTACTTTTTAATTTGAAAGTTGGAAAAAATAATAGAGAAACTTCTTGTGTACCCTTCACCCAGCTTTCCCCAAAGAAAATATCTTACAGGAACAAAATACATTGTAAAAACCAGGAAACTGATATTGGCATAATACTATTTATTCAAGTGCCCATCTTACATAGATTTCACCAGTTTTGGCCTTCTGTCTCTTTCTCTCTAGTTCTATGAAGTCTTATCATACATCTAGATTTCATAAATAATCACCACACTATCCCATAACCACAGAGAAATTCCCTCATGTTACCCCTTTTCCCCAACTCTGATCTGTTCTCTTGTCCTATAATTTTGTCATTTTGAGAACGTTATATAAATGAAATTTTACGGTATGTAAATCTTTGATACTGGCTTTCCCTGCAGTTAGCACAGTACCTTTGAGTTCCTCTAAACTGATACATGTATCAATACTTCGTCCCTTTGTGCTGAGTAGTAGTCCATGGTATGAATATGATGGTGGGGAAGGGAACGTAATAAGAACAGAGCCACAGTTGTTTAATAATTATTCACCTTACTAACTATAGATAAGAGGTTTTCTTACAGACCCTGGGAAACTGGGGGATGAAACAAGGCTGGAAAAAGATAAGATGCCTCGGTGGGTCCATTGCTCAGAAGAGAAATACATTTTGAGAACAGACCAAGGACAGGACATGCTTTGACTTGGTTGCTGTACTGGGACCCTGACCCCCTCCGGGAGCTTGCCTCAGGAACGCTGACCACTCTTCGGCCCCAGGAACTGGCTGAGCTGTTTGTTACATCACAGATTAGCCACCTGGGTATTGGACTTTGGCTCCTGGAGGCTGGACTGTAGACCCTCCCCTCCCTTTTCATTGTTACACTTGCAGCTCGCAGCTGCACAAGTTATCTTCTCCTCACTGGTATATAATCAGCCAACTGGAGAGAGGGGTCAGAGCAGAATTTCCAGGGTGACCCACTGCTCTCCCATTATTTGCTGGTGATAATGGAATAAATGCTCACATATGATGCAACCCTGTCTCTGCTTAATTTGGCTCAAGTACTGACAGGTGACCTCAGACACCTTGTGTCCAATTTCAAATATACCTCTTTCTTTATCCATTCACCTGCTCAGGTAAATTTGTTTTTTGATTTTTTCCAGTTTGGGGCTATTATGAACAAAACTGCTATAAACACTTGCATACAGATTTTTGTGGGAAACGAGCTTTTCATTTCTCTAGGATAAATACCTAAGAGTATGATTTCTGGGCCATCTAGTTAGTGCATTTTAACTTTGTAAGAAATTGTCAGATTTTCTAGTGGCTTTACCAGAAATATATGAGAGAGATAGTTGTTCCACCAGCACTTGGTATTATCAATATTTTTATTATTAGTATTTTTTATATTAGCCGTTCTGATAGATGTGTAGTGATATCTTTAATTTGCATTTTCTTAATGACCAATGATGGTGAATATCTTTTCACGTATGTATTTGCTATTTATGTGACTGTCTTCTTTGGTGAAGCATCTGTTCAACCTTTTTGCCCATTTTCAAATTGAATTGTTTTCTTGCTGTTGATTTAAGAGGGTTCTTTATTCTGAATATCTTTGTTGGATATGTGATTTCCAATATTTTCTTTATGTCTGTGATTTGTCTTTTCATACTTTTAACAAGGTCTTTCATAGAGCAAATATTTAAAATTTTAATCAAGTCTAATTTATTGACTTTTTTTTTTTTTTTTTTTTTTACAAATCATACCTGTGGTGTCATGTTTAAGAAGTCTTTTCCTAATCCTTAGTCATAAAGATTTCCACAAATGGTTTCTTCTAAAAGTTTTAGACTTTTATGTGTTTAGATGTGGATATTGATCTCTGTTGTGTTAATTTTTTTATAAAATATGAAGTTTATGTTGAGGTTCATTGTTTTGCTCATGAATTAGTCTAATAGCATTTGTTCAAAAACCTAATCCTTCCTTCATGAAATGTTTTGCATTTTGTCAAAAATTAGTTGGCAGTATATGTGTGAGTCTATTTCAAACTATTTTATTCATTAGTCTATGTGGCTGTCCCGTCACTAATAGAGCAATGTGTTGATTACTGTGTCTATATAAGTTCAATCAAGTCATGCTATTTTTTTACCTTTACTCTTTTTTAAAAATATTGTTTTTGTGGTTGTAGTTGCTTTGTCTTTTGTTCTACAGGAAATCCTTCTTGGGATTTTAATAGGAATTGCTTTAAACCTATATATCAGTTTGGGGAAAATGGATGTCTTTATTACGGCGAGTCTTCTAATGCCTGAACACAGTATTCCTTTCCCTTTATTTAGGACTTCTTTCATTAACACTTTATAGTTTTCACATAAAGATTCTGTATATACTTTATTGGATTTACGACCAATATTTCATTTTGGAGTGATTGCAATTGGTATGGTACTTTAAGTTTCCAATTTTTCATTGCTAGCATATAGAAATAGAGTTAAATTTGTGCATTGGCCTTATGCTCTGTGACCTTAAACTCCTTATTCTTTCCATGAATTTTTGTGGATTACTGTGGTTTTCTATGTAGAAAATCATGTCATCTGAAAATAGAGACATTTTTATTTCTTCCTTTTGGATCTGTCTGCCTTTCATTTCCTTTCCCCTGCCTTATTGTACTGACTAAAACTTCCAATACAATGATAGCAGGCTTTCTCGCCTTATAGTTGATCTTAGGGGGAAAGCATTCAGTATTTCCCTACTAAGTCTGATGTTAACTTCAGGTTACTATCAGCTCTTCATCAGACTGAGAAAATTTCATTCTGTTCCTACGTTTCTGAGAGTGTTTATTAAAAATTTTTCAAATGCTTTTTTTTCTTCATCAATTTGTATGATCATATGATTTTTCTTCTTTGTAGACTGTTAATATGTTGGATTACATTGACTGATTATCAAAGATAGAACCATCTTGTATTCCTGGGATAAACCACAGTTGGTCATGGTTACTATTATATTTATATATTTCTTGGCTTAAATTGCTAATATTTTGATGAGAACTTGTTACATCTCTGTTTAGAGAGATTAGTCTATAGTATTTTTTTATATTTAAATTATGAACTCAATTTCTTTAATGTTATAAGACTATAAGATTATCTATTTTATGTTGAGTGAGTTTGGTAGCCTGTGATTTTTGAAGAACCAGGAAAATTTATTTAAATTGCCAAATTTATGTGTGCAGAGTTATTTGTAATAATTTCTTGTTATTTTTATGTGTGTGAGGTCTGTAGTGAGGTCCCTTCTTTTATTCCTAATATATAATATGTAGGCAGGTTTTTGCACATAATTCTTTTATTAAAGTATAATTGACATACAATACTGTTTTATCTTCAGGTGTACAACATTTATATACCTTACAAAGTGATCTCCACAATAAGTCTAGTAGCCATGTGTCACTGTACAAAGTTATTTTGATATTATTGACTATATTCCCTATGCTGTAAATTATGTCCCTATGGCCTATTTATTTTTATTTATTCTTTATTTTTTATTTAGGTATAGTTGGTGTATAATATTATATTAGTTATATTAGTTTCAACTGTACAATATAGTAACTTGACAGTTTTATACCTTATAATGTAATCACCCAACTAATTTTAGTAATCGTCTGTCACTATGCAAACTTACCATAATAATGTTGACTATATTTCCATTCACTGTTTCCACTCATCTCCCCACACTGTCCCTGCTGGTAACCATCCCTTTGGTCTCTGTTTCTATGAGTCTGTTTTAGCTTTAGTTTAGTTTGTTTGTTTATTGCGTCTCTTTTAGATTGCTCATATAAGTGAAACTTTATGATATACGTCTTTCTCTACCTGACTTATTTCACTTAGTATAATACTCTCTAGATCTATTTATGTTGTGTTTTTTGATTTGTCAGTTTTGCTGGAGGTTTACAATTTTATTGATTATTTTTCTCCAAAATATCAGTTTTAGATTTGATGGAATTTCTTTCTCTGTTCAGTTTTGTTAGGTTTTGCAGCTATTTTTGGTGCATATCCATTTAAGACAGTTATGTCTTCTTGGTGAATTACATTTTTTATCATTATGTAATGTCCTTATTTGTTTCTGGTAGTTTTCTTTGCTCCATAGTTTATTTTTTCTGATATTGATATAGACTCTTCAGCTTTATTTTTATTCATGTTTGCATGATTCATCTCCTCATGATTTTATCTTTAATATATTGCTGTAATTATATTTAAAGTGCATTTCTTATAGGCTGCATATGACTATGTTTTCCCCCCTCCTTCTTTTCCACCCTAACCCATCCTGTCAACCTCTCTTTTAATTGGTATCTTTAGAACATTCACTTTTAATGGATTTACTGATATGTTATTATTTAAATTTGCCATTTAACTTTTTAATTTATGTTTGTTCCTTCTGTTTATCATTCCTCTGTTTTTCTTCTCCTGGCTTCATATGAAATACCTGAACTTAAAAAAAAAAAAGTCATTCTGATTTATCTATAGATTGTGTGTGTATTTTAGTATATCTCTATAGGTTTTTTTCATGGTTGCTTTAGCAATTATAATACACATATGTAACTTTTTTGCAGTCTCCTAGTATCAAAATGTTACCACCTCAAGTAGAACTGTAAATAGCTTATCACCATTAGGTTTATTTTCCTTCTTGCCTTTATCATATAGTTGTCTTAAATGTTACATTGAAAAATAAGGCAGTCAGAGAAAGACAAGTATCACATAATCTCACTTATATGTGGACTCTAATGAGCAAAATAAATTGATGAACAAAACAGATACACAGGTACTGAAACATGCAACAGATGGACAAATCTCAGAGGGAAGGGGGGAGGGCGGGAAAAGATTAACCAAAGAACTTACTTGCATATATGCCTAGCCCATGGGCAAACAGTAGTGTGGGAAGGCCTGGGGTGGGGCAGGAGTGGGGTGGAAAGGGCCAGCGGTGGGGGGGAAAGGAGGACATCTGTAATACTTCCAAAACTAAAGATTAAACCTATTTAAAAAACTATATAAGATAGTGTTATAATTTTACTTTTAAGTATCAAAAGCAATTTTAAAACCTCAGGAGAAGCAGAATAATATATTACATTTTTCCATATAGTTGCTCTTGGCATTGTTTTTATTTTTTATTTTTAAAGCTTATGATTTTTTTCTATTATTATTTCCTTTCTGCCTGAAGAATTTCTTCAGCCTTTGTTTCAGGGTAGGTCTGCTGATGACTTCCATTTGCTTTCTTTCAACTGAGAATGTCTTTATTTTACCTCCACTCCTGAAGGATATTTTCACTGGATATAGAATTCTGGGGTGACAGTTCTTTTCTTTCAGGACTAGAAAAATGTTGTGTTGCTTCCTTATGGCTTCCATGATTTCTGATAAAAAATTTGTTGTCGGTCAAATTATTTTTCTAAGATAAATAATTCATAATTTATTTCTGTCTGCTTTTAATTATTTTTTGTGACTTTATTTTTTTTTTAGGTTATTTTTCTTGCCGTTAGTTTTTAAGTGTTTGATTACAGGGTGGGGCAAAAGTAAGTTTACAGTTGTTCATATGGAAAATAATACAATCATTAATAAATAATAATACAAGAATAAACTTTGTGTTTTAATTTCCTGACATGGAATTTGAGGTTTATTTGGTTTGGGTTTATCCAGCCTCTTGAATCTACAGGTTTGTCTTTTACTAAATCTGGGAAGTTTTTTATCATATTCCTTCAAGTATATTCCCTTTTTCTCCTTTTCTTCTGGGACTCTACTGATGGAGGTGTTATGTTATTTATTATGGTCCACAGATGAACCCCTCTCCCTCTAAAAAATTAAAATATTTGGATAATTTACAAGTGAGATCAAGGAAGTGATAATTTTTTTTTTGTTTCATAAAATATACAAGGATAGATATTGTCTTGTTGAATTATGAGAGAAATGTAATCTTAGTTCTAAAATATAGATAAAGGTAGTACCAAAAAGAAAATTAAAGGCCCATTTTATTTATGAACATAGGTACATTGCAAATAAACTCTAAGCCTACTGAAATAAACAATGTATTAAAATATTGCATAAATGTTCTGTAAGATTTTTACCTTAAATTAAAGGAACAAAAATCACATGATTGAGAAAAGGCATATGATCAAGCTCAAAATCTATTTGAAATTGGAAGCTATCCAATAACAAGGAGTTAAAGGAAAAAAATCCTTAACATAATAAAGGATATAAAAATATACATCACACTTTGTATTTAAGTGGAAAACTAGATTCATAGGAATAAAAAAAGGATGCCTATGATCACTGTTATTGTTCAACAAAGAATTGGAGACTCTGACCAATATGATTAAAAAATAAGAAAAAAGGAAAAAATATAAAGTTAGGGAAAAAAATATAAAATTATTGTTCACAGATATGTTCTACACAGACAATATTACAAAATCAGATTTTTAATACCAATAAGGGATTTCAATAAAAATAATGTTCTTTTACATAAATATTAAAAATGAAAAGATATAAAATAAAAGGCCATTCAAAGCATCATAAAAATCTATGAAGTACTTAGGCATTAATAGAACTTTCGGCTTTATGTAAAACATCTGAAGACTCCAGCCCTGGCCAGTGTGGCTCAGTTGGTTGGGTATTGTCAAGTACACTGAAAGGTTTCTGGTTCGATTCCTGGTCAGGGCACATGCCCAGGTTGTGGGCTCGATCTTCAGTAGGAAGCATGCAGGAGGCGGCCGATCGACGATGTCTCTCTCATCATTGATGTTTCTTTCTCTCTCCCGCTCTCCTTTCCTGTCTCTCTGAAAAAAAAAAAAAAAAATGAATAAAAATATTTTACAAAATCTTGAAGACTCCAAAGGATATGAATAGTTAACTATTTATGAATGGAATGTTAATATTATTAATATTTTCTCTCACATTTACTTTATATGTAATTAAATTAGAGTTAATTAAATTTCCAGTAAAATGTTTTAGGAAAAAAACACCAAAGTTAACATTTAAAATTAAGATTCATGAATAATTGAGCCTACAGCTAAGTAAATGTTCATAAAAAAAGAACAGAGAGATGTGACCACTATATGACCTATCAGATATGGAGACATGCTATAAGATATAGGAATTTAAAACAAAAGGGGATGGAATAGATTCAAAAGGTACAGGAATAGACTTAAGAGATGATAAAGTTTAAGTATAGAGCACATCTATCTGGCAACTTGGTGTAATATGGTGGCGGCAGCAAAGCCAGTGGAAAAAGGATTGATATGAAAGTTATGGTACATCTGAAACTAGCTCAAGTAGAAGACTTGAAGCAGAAGACTGAAGTTTCATTTTTACCTCAATCCATTTACAAAGGTGAATGGCAGGTGGATTAAACCTAAATGTAAAAGATAAAACTGTAAAACTAATTAAGACAGTGGAAACTATTTTTTACCTTAAAGTGAGGAAGGACTTCTTAAGACACCAAAAGCACAAAACAAGTGGTGGAAAATTGATAGATTTGACTAAAACTGCTTTGCAGGACTGTTTGGCAGTTACTTATAAAGTTAACCATATGATTAGCATATGACCCTGCAATCCCGCTCCTAAGAATCTACCCTAATTAAATGAAAACATTTGTCTACACAAAATGTGTACATGAATGTCAGTGCTTTATTTTTAAAATCCTCCTAATGAAAACAACTCAAATGCCCATCCTCAGGAGAATGAATGCATACATCGATACAACAGAGACATAGCTCTAAAAACTTTTATTCTGGGTAAAATAAGCAATACAAAAAAGGTACATATTGTATGGTTCCTTGTATGTGAATTTCTAGAACACATTACATCAATCTACAATAGCAGCAGGCCAGCAGTTTTCAGAGACAACAGGTGAGGTATTGACTTTAACAAATATGAGAGAACCTTTTCAAGTGATGAACATGTATTATGTTTTGATTGTATGTGCTTATAGGAGTGATTTATTTGTCAAAACCCATTGAACTTTAAAGATTAGTTTTATTGTATGTGAATTATACCTTAATGGAGTTGATTTAAAAATGTATAAAACAAAAATGATGAATTTGAACATATCAAAATAAATAATTATTGTTCCATCAAAGACACCATAAATAAAATTAATAGGACACCTTGAATCAGATGGGTAACATATTTCAATGTAAAAATTGATGAGATTAATGTCTAGAATAGTCAGATAGTAAAAAAACTTTGCTAATCAACAATACAAATGAGAAATCCAATGAAAAATAAGAAAAGTAGCCTTAGCTGATTTGGTTCAGTGGTTAGAGCATCAGCCTGTGGATTGAAGGGTCCTGGGTTTGATTCTGGCCAAGGGCATATACCTTGGTTACAGGCTTGATCCCCTGTCAAGGTTGGGGGCACATGCAGGAAGCAACCAATCAATGAGTCTCTCTCACATTGATGTTTCTCTCTCTCTCTGTCTCCCACTTTCTAGAAAAAGCAATGGAAAAAATATCCTCGTGTGAGGATTTAAAAATATAATAAAATATAAGAAAGGTAATGAGTTGGAAATTTACAAAGGGGGAAATTCAGATAACCAGCAAATATATAAGAAAATGTGCAACTTAATTAGTAATTAGGAAAAATTCAAAACAAAAATATAATAACATTATATTATATCCATCGGATTGGAAAAAGTTAGGAAGTCATGCATTACCAAATATTTGAATAGAATGAGGGGAATGAGAATCTTCATGTTGCTCACAGTAATAGACTACTACAGTCTTTATATGGGTGAATCTAGCAGTATTTCAATTAATAAATATTTGAGTGCTAACAACGGGCCAGGGACAATTTTAGGTGCTGCAAAAATAAACAGTGAGTGAGAAAAACATATAAAAATAATTTCCTTCATTAAGCTTACAGTTTAACAATGAAAAAGACAACGAACACAAAAAGTAAAATTATATGAGGAAGGAAAAGACTGGATAAAGGGGGGGAGATAATTAGAGGAAAAAGAGAGTTACAATTTAAAATTTGGTGGCTATGAAAGACTTATTGAGAAGGATACATTTGAGCAAAGACCTGTGAGGGATAAGCCATGTGCATACCCTGAAGAAGAGAGTCCCAGACAGTTTGCAGCAAACACAGAGACAGGAATTGAGAGCATACTTCAGGTGTTCAAGGAACAACAGGGTCAGTATGGCTTCATCTGAGAAATTAGGAAATCACAAGGAAAATATGAGAAAATGAGGTAAAAGTGATAAATGGGGGCAGATAAGGATGACATTGTATATACTGGAATACTTTAGATTTTACTCTGAATGGGATGGGAAGACATTCAAAGGTTTTGTGGAAGGAGTTTTCATAAAAATTAGGTATGTATATAACCTTAGAGTCACCAACCTCACTATTGGTTAAATTCCACAAAAACCAGTACACAGAAGCATAAGACATGTGTAAGAATGGGGTGTTTTTTGTTTTCGTTTCTTAGTGTGTGTGTGTGTGTGGGTGTGTGAGAGAGAGTGAAGACTAGAAGGTAATCGAGGTATCCCTTAATAGGGAAATAAGTAAAACCTGTTCAGCACTCAGAACAATGAAAAGAGATCCATATAGCTCCTAAACAGTATTGAGTAAAACAAAAAGGATGAAAGAGAATGAGATATACTGCACAATGCAACATATATAAATTTAAAAGACATATATACCAAAGGAAATACTATTTCTCAAAGATCCATAAATATCCAAGGATATGGATCATGTAGAGTGAGTGTCTATGAGGAGGCAGTGAGAATGAAATTAGGACTGGGAATATAAAACAAAAGTAAATAAATATTTATAAAGAGAAATGATTTAAGGAGAAGTTTTAAAAATCATGTAAAATATTATAGTCTTTCAGAATGAGCAACCCATTTCTACTCCTAAAAATTTTTTATAATTTTATTATTTTTTAAATTATTGTTATTTTTTAATATATCCTTATTGATTTCAGAGAGAGGAAAGGAGAGGGAGGGAGAGAGAGAAACATCAATAATGAGAGAGTCATTGATTGAGCCCACAATCCGGGCATGTGCCCTGACCATGAACTGAACCCTGATGGCCTGGATCCTAGGTCGACGCTCAACTGCTGAGCCACGCCTGGCCAGGGCAAAAAAACTTTATAATTTTAAATAGAGCAAATCACCATGTAGCCATCATCCAGCCCCCCAAATCACTAACTTGTAGCACTTACACCTTGATCAATATTTCTCCCCTCGTTTTTATTTTTGAGCATTTTAAATCAATTTTTTAAATAAAATTTACATGTCTAACAAAGTGCACCCATTTTATTTGTATATGTTGATGTGTGTTGAGTATAATCACCACCTCAAACAAGTTATATAATATTCCATCACTCAAAAAAAAAAAATTCCTAGAGCACCATTCCAGTCAATCTTTTCACACTACACTTAAGCAAATACTGATCTGCCTCTGTCACTATAGATTAGATTTGTCTTCTCTAGATTTATTTCTATAAGAACCATGAAGTTTCCATTGTGTTCATGTTTTCCTTTACAATTTTGAGCATATTTATGATACTTGTTTTAAAGTGTTTTCTCCTAATTTCAGCATATATATTATTTTTAGGTGTTTCTAATGCCTGATTGTGTTCCTGAATAAAGGTCACATTTTTCTGTTTCTCCATAGGTCTAGTAATTCTTGATTGGATGTAAAATATTTAGATGCTGTTCCTTTATTTAAGCAGTGTTGGGCTTTTTGTGGCAGGCAACTAATTTATTTCTGGATCAGCTTGGTCCTGCGAAGCTTGTTTTTAAGCTTTGTTAGGGTGGTTTGAAACCTTTACTTTAGGGTGATTTTAGCCCAGCTACTAACATAAGACATTTTTGTGGTCTTTACAGAATTCCCTAAGAGTTTAATGAGGATCCTCCCTTGTTTGGATGGAACTTGAACGTCTCTCAGTTTTGTGAGATCCCTGGTAGCTGTTCCATTCACAACTTTTGGTAAATTATCATTCATTAGTAGTTACTCTCTACCAAACCTTTCGTTCTTTTACCCTATGCATATGTAGATTCGAATTCAAAACTTGAGGTGGCAAAGGAGATGGAAGCTACACTCACCTCCTCCAAGGACCAAGCTGGGATTACAACAGAAATATAGAATATCAACCTGAATAACCAATGGAAGACTAGCTGAACAGAAGTCTCATAACCAAGGATTTACAGAAGAAGACACATCAAGACTGGTAGGAAGGGCAGAGACATGAAAAGGGCTGGTCCTGCGCCATAGGCGGCGGCTAAGATCCCAGAGGAATATCTCAGCTGCAAAGGCTCCCCCTGAGGAGTGTAGGGTCTCAACCCAAAGCTGGGTTTCCCAGACTAAGACACTACAGCTGAGAAGAGGAGCCCACATAATATCTATCTGTGAACATCAGTGGGTGTTCTATACAAAGGTAGAAACTTGAGTCTGCTAGAGACACAGGTTGATGAACAAAATTTCAGTTGTAGCCACTCACCCTGAGCTCCAGGGGAGGAAGGGAAGGGCAAACTAGAGTCTCATGAGGAGAAACTGGGTGCTGTGGCTCTGGAGAGACAACTAAAGGGACAGCCACCAGGATCCCTATGCTGAGCTCCTATCCCACACTATAGACACCCTCTTTCTTGGGAGAAGCACTCCTCTCCATAAGGCATCAGCTGGGGGAAAGAAATAGTCCCAAACTCTGGACACCCTGTCAAAATACCCTGTGGGGCTAACATCCTGCTGAGGAGTCAGATGACTGGGCAGGGTTGTAGAGGTCTGGGCAGAATCAGGAGGTGTCAGTGATTGAGTTGTATGTCTCTGGAGCAGGAGTTACTCCCCTTACCTTCCCCCAAGCTGGACCAACGCCTCCCCCTCATGAAAAATCCACTAGCTCCACCTTCCTGACTCCCAGTGACCTACCCTGCTGAGTAGGGGGCTTCCAGCAGAATCTGAGACAGACTCAGTTATATGGCTGTAAGACAGAGGCAGTTTTTCCCTTTCATAACCAATCTTTGCAGAGCACTCCCTTTACATGAACAAATCTTGGGCTGTTTGGTCTTGATAAACTCTGCTGGTCTCACCATGATGACTCCCTGAGACCTTGCCCCACCACAAAGGTATGTGGGCACCCAGCAGGGGGAAGCTAGACTGGGTATACCCTGGGATTTTGGTGAATGGACTCAGGCCTACCCTGGCACCAAGTTTAAACCTGTATCAATCTGGTGAAAGCTACTCAACTCTACTTGGTGACTCACTGAGAACCTTCATCCTGAAACTTGAGTACCATCAGAGGCTCATTCAGTGACTGAGCCTAACATGTATTTGGCAGGCAGAGGCAAGTGAAAGCAAATCTCAGGGTGGTTGGGCCTTTTTCTGACCTTCTCCAGGACTTGGTGCTGGTGGATGCAGCCTTGGTGCACAGCTTAGTCCTTCTCACACACACTCATGCACAGCAGACTCAGCCACAAACTGTGGCTCCAAACAGGTTGTCTGGTGCCAGTCATAGGCAGTATCTGACATTGGCCTGCATCAGAGTCCCTATCAAGAGGCCCAGAACCAACACACCCAGTGGCCAGTTTCAGACAACATCAGAGAAGGATCCAATTAGCTTCACAAGCAGCATATCCAAAGAGAAGTCTCAGCAGGCACCAGACCTTGCTGAAGTGAATTCTGTTTAGGGTGGTCAACACTTGCACAGCAGCTCATACACTGTGGCCAAGGTCAATACTCATAGTCAGCCAGCCTGAGGGTTGATCCCATACTCAAAAGGGTCAATAGCAATCATGACTCATTTACAACAGGAGGCCTCACATAAATAATACAAGTGACATTCCTAGAGCACCCAGCTCAGGTGATAAAAAAAACTGTGCCACTAGAACTCACAGTAACACCTACTGTATAAGAGTACCCTACCAAGACTTAGAGACATAGCAGATCTACATAATACTTAGTAACAAACACAAAGAGGCAACCAAAATGGGAAGACAAAGAAACATGCCCCAAATGAAAGAACAGGAGAAATCTCTAGAAAAATAGCTAAATGAAATGGAGGCAAGCAATTTATCAGATAAAGAGTTCAAAAAAATGGCTTTAAAGATGCTCAAGTAACTTAGTGAGAAATGCAATAACATAAAAAAGGACATAGAAACCAAAAAATAAAACCAGTCAGAAATGAAGAAGGCAATATCTGAAATGAAGACTATACTAGAAAACATAAAAGTAGGTTGGATAAAGCAGAGAGTTGAATCAGTGATTTGGAAGAAGAGGTAACAGAAAACATAATGAGAGCACCAAAATAAAAATAAAAAATAAAAAATAAAATAAAATAAAAATAAAAAAATAACAGTTTAAGAGACCTTTGGGACAACATAAAGTGTAATAAAATTCACATGAAAGGAGTACCTGAAAAAGGAGAGAGAGAGCAAGGGATTGAGAACCTATTTGAAGAAATAATGACTGAAAACTTCTCTAAACTGGTGAAAAAAAAAAAAAAGACATACAAGATGAGGAAGGTCAGAGAGTACCAAACAAGATGACCTCAAAAAGGCCACAGTAAGACACATTATAATTAAAATGCCAAAGGTTAAAGACAAACAGAGAATCTTAAAAGCAGCAGCAGCAAAACAGTTATTTACCTACGAAGGAGCTCCCATAAGACTGTCAGCTGATTTCTCAACAGAAACATTTCAGGCCAGAAGGGATGGCATGAAATATTCAAAGTGATGAAAAGGAAGGACCTACAACCAAGACTACTCTACCCAGTAAGGCTATCCTTTAAAGTTGAAAGAGAGCCCAGCCGGGCGTGGCTCAGTGGTTGAGCGTCGACCTAGGATCCAGACAATCGGGGTTCGATTCCCGGTTGGGGCACATGCCCGGGTTGCGGGCTCGATCCCCAGTCAGGGGCGTGCAGGAGGCAGCCAATCAATGACTCTCATCATTGATGTTTCTCTCTCTCTCCCTCTCCCTTCCTCTCTCTGAAATCAATAAAGGTATGTTTAAAAAATAATAATAATAAAGTTGAAGGAGAAAGAAAGAGCTTCCCAGGCAAGGAAAAGCTAAATAAATTCAATACCACCAAACCAGTATTACAAGAAATGTCAAAGGGTCTTCTTTAACACGACCTGGAAGAAGAAGGAGGAGGAGGAAGAAAACGGATAAAGTTAGAAAGAATAAAGTGGCAATAAATACGTACCTGTCAATAATCACTTTAAATGTCAATGGCTTAAGTGATCTAATCAAAAGACCTAGGACACATGAAGGAATAAGAAAACAAAACCCATATTCATACTTGTATAAGACTCACCTCAGAACAAAAGACACACACAAACTAAAAGTAAAGGGGTGGAAAAAATATTTCATGCAAATGGAAATTTTAAAAAGTTGGGGCATATATCAGACAAAATAGACTTTAAAACAAAGGCTATAACTAGAGACAAAGAAGAACGGTGCATAATGATAGAGAGATCAATCTAACAAATGATATAACCCAGGTAAACATTTATGCACCCAACATAGGAGCACCTAAATATATAAAGCAAATTTTGATGGACATAAAGGGAGAGACTGACAGTAATACAGTCCCAGTAGGGGATTTTAACACCCCATTAACATCAATGCATAGATCTTCTAGGCAGAAACTGGACAAGAAAAGAGTGTCTTTAAATGATATGCTAGACCAGATGGATTTAATTGGTATCTTCAGAGCATTTCATTCCAAACCAGCAGAATACACATTATTTTCAAGGACACATGGAACATTTTCTAGGATAGACCATATGTTAGGAGAGAAAACAAGTCTCAATAAATTTAAGAAGATTGAAATCATATCAAGCATCTTCTCTGACCATAATGCTATGAAAATAGAAATCAATCACAACGAAAAAAATGAAAACCATACAAAGACATGTAGGCTAAATAAAATGTTACTAAACAATGAGTGTATTAACTATGAGATAAAAAAAAATCAAATGATACTTTGAAATAAATGAAAAGGAGAACACAACAATCCCAAGCTTATGGGACACAACAAAAGCAGTCTAAGGGAGAAATTCATAGCAATTCAGGCTTACCTCAAGAAACAAGGAAAATCTGCAATGAAAAGTCTAACTTTACACTTAAAGGAACTAAAAAGAGAACAATAAACAAAGCTCAAAAAGAGCAGAGGAAAGGAAATAATAAAGATCAGAGCAGAAATAAAATAAAGCCTAAAAACACAATAGAAAAGATCAGTGAAACCAAGAGGTCGTTTTTTGAAAAGATAAACAAGATTGACAAACTGTTAATCAGAGTCATCAAGAAAAAAAGGGAGGACCCAAATAAATAAAACAAGAAATAAAATAGAAGTAACAACTGACACCACAGAAATACAAAGGTTGCAAGAAAATATTATAAACAACTATATGCCAGCAAATTGGATGATCTGAATTAAATGAATAAATGCCTAGAAACATAATCCTCCAAAGCTGAATGAAAGAATCAGATAATCTGAACAGGCTATTACACTAAATGAAATTAAAGCAGTAATTAAAAAACTCCAAATGAACAAATGTTCTGGCTTGGATGGCTTCACAGGTGAATTTCCCCAAACATTAAAAGAACTAACACTTATCCTTCTCAAACTATTCCAAAAAGTTCAAGAGGTGGGAAGACTCTCAAGCTCATTATATGAGGTCAGCATTATCTTAATTCCAAAACCAGATAAAGATACAACAAAGAAAGAAAACTACAGGCCAATATCCCTGATGAACATAGATGCTATTATTCTCAAAATATTAGCAAACTAAATCTGACAATACACTGAAAAGATCATAGACCATGATCAAGTGGAATTTATTCCTGGGATGTAAGTTTTGTTCAAGATCCACAAATCTATTAATGTGATACATCACATAAACAAAATGAAGTCTAAAGACCACACGATCATAGATACAGAAAAATCATTTGATATAATCCAACATCCACTTATGATAAAAACTCTCAGCAAAGAGGGAACAGAGGAAACTTACCTGAAGATAATAAAGGCCGTATGTGACAAACCCACAGCCAACATTGTACTCAGTGGGCAAAAACGGAAAACATTTTTTTAAAGATCAGCAACAAGACAGGATGTCCGCTTACACTTTCTTATTCAACATAGTACTGGAAATCCTAGCCACAGCAACCAGACAATAAGAAAAAATAAAAGGCCTCAAAATTGGAAGGGAAGTAAAACTGTTGCTATTTGCAGATGATGTGAGAACCATAAAGATTTTATGAAAAAACTACTAGAACTGATAAATGAATTCAGTAAAGTAGCAGGATACAAAATGAATACCCAGAAATAAGTTGCATTTTTATAAACCAATACTGAACTATCAGAAAGGGAAACTAAGAAAACAATCTCATTTACAATTGCACCAAAACCCCCCACAAACAACTAAGAATAAATTAACCAAGGAGATAAAAGACCTGTATTCAGAAAATTATGACACTGAAGAAAGAAACTGAAGAAGATACAAGTGGAAACATATACCATGTTCATGTATAGGAAGAATTAACATCATTAAAATGTCCATACTACGCAAGGCAATCTAGATTCAACACAATTCCTATCAACAAATGGTTATTTTACAGAATTATTTCAAATATCCCAAAAATTTATATGAGACCACAAAAGACCTTGAAGAGAAACAGCAATCTTGAGGGGAAAAAAGAGACAACAAAGTTGGAGAAATCACGCTACCTGATATCAGACTATACTACAAGGCCATAGTAATTAAAACTGCATGGTACTGGCATAAAAACCGACATATAGATCAATGGAACAGAATTGAGAGCCCAGAAAAAAAAAACCATGCCTATATGGTCAATGAATATTTGACAAAGGAGGCCAGGACATACCATAAGGTAAAGATAGTCTATTCAATAAATGGTGTTGGGAAAATTGTGCAGATATGTGCAAAAGAATGAAATTAACCACCTTCTTACACTATGCACATAAACTCAAAATAGATTAATACTTAAATGTTACATTCAAAACCATAAAATCCTTATAAGAATTTTAGGTAGTAAAATCTAAAACATTTCTCTTTCTCTCTTTTTTTTTAAAAAAAATATGTTTTTATTGACTGCCAGAGAGAGGAAGGGAGAGGGAGAGATATAGAGACATTAATGATGAGAGAGTCATTGATTGGCTGCCCTGCATGCCTCCTACTGGGGATCGAGCCCACAACCCCGGCAAGTGTCCTGACCAGGAATGGAACCATGATCTGCTGGTTCATGGGTTGATGCTCAACCACTGAGCCACATTAGCTGGGCTAAGACATTTCTCTTAGCCATAATTTTTCTGATCTCTTTGATCAAGGGAAACAAAAGGAAAAATAAACAAATGGGACTAAAAAGTTTTTGCACAGTAAAGGAAACCATCAACAAAATGAAAAGAACCCGCTGAATGGGAGAACATGTTCCCCAGTGATACATGATAAAGGGTTGATATCCAAAATTTATAAAAGACTTATATAACTCAACACCAAAAGAACGAACAATCCAATAAAAAATAGGAAATGGAACTGAATAGACGCTTCTCCAAAGAAGGCATCCAGAAGAGGGCATCCAGATGGCCAAAAGACATATGGAAAGATGTTCGACATCCATAAAAAATATAGTTGTGTCTGGCTGGATCCCTCAGTCACATTCAACTGCAGTAAATACTGCAGGAGATAGGAGATTAAATATTTGTCTGTGTCAAAGAGTCTCAAAGCTTCTAAATGTCAAAACCTAATTTGTAGGTTATAAAATACTGGGTTTAAAGTTTGTGTGTTTTAAAATTACTTCTTAGTGGTTTATTCTAATTACCGGATCTGTAGAATAGAGATTGGTCTCATTCTTCTTGCCTGATAAACAGCAGGAGGGTTTTGTTTTGGTTTTCGTTTCATTCCCTCATTTGCATATGGTGATACAAATCCCAGACTCTGGAAAAGGGATCTAAACTTCAGTCCTCACTCAGCCAGTGGGAAGGCAGAACTTGGGGTAATCACTTTACCTCGCTGGATCTTGGTAACAGCATTTGTGAAATGAAGGAATGGATAGTAAATGATCGTAAAAGCCCTTTTGGCTGGACCAAAGCTCTGTGACAAGTAACTTCCCCCACTAGACTGTCAATACCTTGAAGGCAGGGCTATGCTCTAACATCTCTGTAGCCCCAGGTGCCAGTGCAGTGCTTGGCACCTGGGGGCTCAACAAAAGTTGGTTGAATTAAATAATATATGAGGAAGCAAGAGATGAGAGCCAGAAAGTTTAAAAGTAGGAACAAGCCTTTTCTTCTCTTAGTGGAGCAAAGTAAGAAAAGGCCGTTTTGCTAACAGGTAAACACCCCAGCTGGAGCAGAGCTGAAGGGCTGTTCCACCACGAGGGCGAGTTGAAACCCTGCATTGTACAAGCATCTTGGGGATAATTTATAGATTATAGAGAATGCTGATAAATTACAAAGGATAAATAAAATAAAAATTGTTGTGTAAAGTTAAGCCTTAATATAAAACAAAACATCAAGAATTAGTGGAAAAGTTCCAAAATAGTTGCTTAGATTTTCAAATTGTAAATAATTATTTTTGAGTAGGTAATGCACGCACAGAGGATACAATTTTAAAGATTTTTAAAACTTTTATTGGAAACATCTGTTTTGTCTTTTTACATCCTATTAGTTATTGGAATAAAAAGTTCATTTCCTTTGAGCAGCAAGCGTCTGGTGAACACAGGTCAGCCTTCCGATGCCCTCCTGGGCCTGCAGGCAGGGCCCCTCTGCCGCTGTGCCTTCCAAGGCCGGTGCAACGGCACCTCGACGGGGGCCAGCGAGTACTGTGGGGCGAAACGGTTACCCAGTGTCCAGAACAGGGGCCTGAGGCCTAGAAGTGAGGGGGGTTCAGGCAGAGCCCCTTAGGCGGTGCCGGGGGAAGGCCGCCTGCTGCCTCCGTGGCCCCGCCGGCGGTGTCTCCAAAGGGACGCGCGCACCTGGGTGGGGACGGGCTCGGGGGCGGCCAGCACCTGCCTGGCGGAGACGCCGGCCCGGGGAGGCTGTGGCGGGCGCGGGGGCGGCTCCCGGAGGCAGCGCGTGCACCCCCGTTCCCGGGCGGGCGCCTCCCCGCGTGTGGCGCCGTCTCCCAGACCCGGGCCTCCCCTCCGGCCCCGGGGAGGGGCGCAGTCGCCGAGAGCAAAGCGAAGCGGACATTTATGAACTCCTGACACGAGAACCAGAGTGAAACGAACGTGTGTGCATTCTCCCCTGAATTAGGAGGACTTTTCAAGATCGCACCCGCGGTTCCGCGCAAAGCTGGTTACGTACGACGCGTTCACTCGCGGGCCCTTCAGCCCCCGCGCGTCCGCGGGGCTCCGCTCGCCCGGGCAGAGGCTGGCGGGCCGCGCCCCCCCGCAGGACCCTCCCACCCGGGCCCGCCCCCGCGCCCTGCCCCGCGCCCCACTCCGGGCCCGCCCCCGCCTCCCCCTCCCCCGGGCCCGCCCCCGCCTCCCCCCTCCCCCTCGCCCTGCCCCGCGCCCTCCCCCGGGCCCGCCCCCGAGCTCCGCTCCCCTCCCGTCGAGTGTGAGCAGCCAAAGGGCAGGCGTGGGGACAGCGCCCCAGGACCGCGCGGCGCGGGCGCGGAGGGGGCGGGCCTCCCAGCCGGCGGGCGGCGCTGTCCCCCAGCCAGGGCGCCGTCTTAGTCGTTCCTGCTCCCCGATGGCTCCAGTCAACACAGTTCTTTAACTCTGGTTACACCGTCTTGCTGGAGGTGTCTACAAGTCCTTGAGCCTTTAACTCACACATCTCTCATTGATTAGCGGGTGAGAGAGGTGTGTGTTCTGGACACTGTGCTGCGGTGATCGCAGCGCTGAGCAAGGTCACTTATTTACTATGTAATTCTGAGCTGTTTTCTATTCCAAAGGCATTTGGAAACAGGGGCCGTGCGCCAGCCATGAACACGGATTTTTCTCTACCCTTTTTGGCACCTGTGACTAACTACTGGGCTCCTCCCACTTTCAGCAAAGTAAGTAAAAGAAAGCAACAATCTGGGAGAACCATTGTTCTTCAGTTTTGAACCGAAGGGAGCATAACCAAAATTGTCTGGGCAACTTGGATCCCCGGCTCCTTTGGAGAGGAAGGCTTTTGGGATATATGCCATGGTGGTTTATTACAGGTGGCAAAAATATTTGTTACCCAGTGCACTGCTGAGCTTTCTGCTCCCCTGTTTTGCAGAGCTAATGCTAAAGGCCAGTACATCCTGGAAAACCTAGACTGGGAATAGGTGTTTCTCCATCTCCCTAAATACCCACTTGCTATTTGGTCTCCAGGTGGTTAATTTAATCTACTTTATTTTGTGTATTATAATTTTATTAATGGATATAACCTTGTCCAAAAGTCTGTGACTGTCACCCCCATGAACTTTCGCCATTTCTTTCTTGGATTCATGGATTTATTTACCCAGTAAGTATTTATAATCTCTGTGCTGGGCGTTGTGTGTCCAAGGATGAGTTAGACAAATATATCCCTTCTTACCTTTGGAGTATATAGCCTAACCCGAAGGGTAATTATTGAGCAAGAAATTGCAAGTGTGTCAGGCTAATACCCAGAGAGCTATGGGAATAGATCAGAAGTGATGGCCTTGAAGGTAGGTAGCTCAGAAATGGCTTCTCTGACAAAGTGCCTGAAGGGAAAGGATGAGCCAGGACGATTCCAGGTAGGGAGGGGCCACCTGTGTGAAAGTTCTGAGGGAGAAAGGAGTATGGTGTGTTGTAGGTAATAAAAACCAATGTGGCTGAAACAGAATAATAATCTATGTTAATTTAGCATTTTATGTACCTAGCAATGTTCAAAGCAGTTTACATGTATTAATTTGTTTAACCTCCACAATGTGTGATGAGGAAACTGAGAACACAGAGGAGTTAAGTAACTTGACCAGGGTCACGCAGCTAAGAAATTCCATAACTGGGATATGAGCCAAGACAGTTTGGCTCCAACTCCTGCCCTCTGGATGTAGCAACAGCAAAGGGAGACCAGACAAGAGCTACACTGCACAACTCATGAACTCAGGAGAGAAGATCGCTTTAAGTAAATTTAGACCACACTAAAAGTTAAATACAGCACCCTGGGCTTCTAAGTAGCACCTTTAATTTCTTTCTTCAAATGGAAAGTTGGGGGAATCCACTGAGAGTCTACTTCTAGGCTAAGTTTTAGACGAAAAACAAGAAGCAGTCAACTTAGTTCTCAAAGGGCTAAAAGGTCCTCAAACTTTGAGGGGAAGAATAGGTTCCTGTGGAGTGGAGAGCTGAAACATTCAAGGAGCAGGCTGTGCTTATTTCCTATGAAAGCCAAAGTGGCCTTGTAGGACCTAGGCTGGTGGAAAGAATGGGATGGTTTTCAAACTGCTGTCCATTCCTTTTCAGTCTTTCATTTTTTCGACATATACTTATTATGTGCTTTGTATATGCCTGTTTTTTGCTAGGAGTTGAGGTTGGATCAGTGAATTGAACAAATGCAGTGGGAACCAGCATGAGCAGGGGCGCAAAAGTGCAGAAGTCTGTGACTGTGGGTGATATGGAAGAGGCCCATCTGGTTGGTGCCCCAAGGTCATGTTGACAGCAAATGGGGGCTAAGCTTAGGAGGCGAAACAGGGGCAGGGGAGATAAAGCCATTGATTGATCAAGATTCTATCAGCATCAGGAGTGAGAAAAAATTATTTTTTTCTAATACACAATGGGAAGCCATTGCTAGTTCTGTGTAGTAAAGAAAAACAATTAGTTTCTAGAATATTCTGTCTAACAACTGTGCACAGGCTACAAAGGAAAGCAGAGACACCTGGGGAGAAGGCTCAGGGACAGAAAGTAGATCTAAATGTCCCTGCTCTTATTTCTCACTTGCCCTGAATATGCTTTAAAATGAAATTTGCAATGGATTAGTATGTACTCTCATACTTGAAGGTCAGGGTTAAACCAGTTTCTCTTGGTAGAAAGTAGACAGGATTTCTGGGTAATAGCTTGGACCAGTTTTATTAACCCAAAACCATCTTTAAACTTGGCACCTCTTCAGCCAGAAACAAACATATTATTCATCCTGGACTGCCCTGAAATGAGTAAGAGAAATGAATGTAATTTAAGGAGATGGTCCTTAATTAAAGGAGCCAATTGGTAAATTTCAACGGCTGCCTTGTTTTGGCTATGCTTTTTTTTTTTTTCCGTTTTAATATTCTTCTCCAATCCTCTTGTTATAGAAAAGTTTATCACATTTGGCTTCACCTAGTAAATTTTTGTTTAATCTTCAGCGGATGCTGTGTCCGGTTGACTCTAATTCAGGATTGGCATGCACCGCGTATCTTAGCGCCAAGGTGTGCGGGAGGATGATGGCCCTGAAGCAGTGAATGCAGCCCGTTGTGTGGCTCTGAGTTCTCAGGATGGCTGTGTGCTGCCCTGGCTTTGCAGTGTAGCCAGAAAAGTGAAGAGGTGGATTTGTTTTTCTTTTTTCTGGCATATGAAGTTTAGGGCCTACCTCCTCTATTCGTCCTCTCTGAGTGGAGTTTTCTCCACTCCACATGCCTATTTTCAATGGTAACCCAATATCACACATTTTGCTGGTTGGCTTTATTTATTTATTTACTTATTTAAAATTTATCTTTATTGTTAAAAGTATTATAAATGTCCCCTTTTCCCCCCATTGATCCTCTCTTCCTGTACCCCTCTCCACAGGCCTTTACCCCACTATAGTCTGTGTCCATGGGTTATGTATATATGCATATGAATTCTTATGTTAACCTCTTCCCACCCACCCACCCACTCCCACCTTCCCTCTGAGATTCGTCAGTGTGTTCCATGCTTCTATGTCTCTGGATCAATTTTGTTCATCAGTTTATTTTGTTCACTAGATTCTACATTTGAGTAAGATCATGTGACACTTGTCTTTCTCTGGCTTATTTCACTTAGTATAATACTCTTCAGATCCCACTGTGCTGTCTCAAAGGGTAAGGGATCCTTTGTTTTTACAGCTGAGTAGTAGTCCATGGTGTAAATGTCCAAGAAGATGCTTGATATGATCTCAATCCTCTTGAACTTGTAGAGACTTGTTTTGTGTCCTAACATGTGGTTTATCTTTGAGAATGTCCCATGTGCACTTGAGGAGAATGTATATTCTGCAGCTTTGGGGTGAAATGTCCTGTAAATGTCAATTAAGTTCATTTGATCTAGTGTGTCATTTAGGGTCACTGTTTCCATGTTGATTTTTTGTCTGTAAGATCCATCCAGTGAACTCAGTGGGGTGTTAAGTTCCCTACTGTGACTGTATTGCTGTAGATCTCTCCTTTAAAGTCCTCCAAAGTTTGTTTTTTTTTTTTTTTTTTTTTAAGCCTGTGTAAGTCTTGTAGACAACATATATTTGGGTCATGTTTTCTTTCTTTCTTTCTTTTTTAAAAATATATCTTTATTGATTTAAGAGAGAGGAAGGGAGAGGAAGAGAAAGATAGAAACATCAATGATGAGAGCATCATTGATCAGATGCCTCCCGCACACTCCCCATCGGGTACTGAGTTCACAACCCTGGCATGTGCCCATGAGGCAGAAACAGCCACCATTTTAGGAAGATTCCCCATTTCAGGTATCAGATGACCTGCCTGAATGTATATGTAACCTTATCTGACCTCTGTGACCCCACCCACTATTTTCGCGCCACAAGCAGGCCCGACCTCCGACCCTATAAAGCTGACCCAAGCCCTTTGTTGGGGGCCCAGAATTTGGAGACTGCCTCCTTTGGGACCGCATGCGTTAATAAAGGTCTCCCTTCGCCTCCTCCGGTGTACGGCCTGAGTCTTTTCCGCTACACCCAGACCTGAAATTGAACCACAATCTCCTGGATCCTAGATCGATGCTCAACTGCTGAGCTGTGCCTTGATGGGCTGGGTCAGGTTCTCTTATCTATTCAGCTACCTTGTATCCTTTGATGGGAGCATTTAATCCAT
This sequence comes from Miniopterus natalensis, assembly GCF_054644295.1. Taxonomy (NCBI): domain Eukaryota; kingdom Metazoa; phylum Chordata; class Mammalia; order Chiroptera; family Miniopteridae; genus Miniopterus; species Miniopterus natalensis. Next base: position 1,555,865 of record NC_142100.1, read on the forward strand.
TTATATTTAAGGTTATTATTGATAGGTACTTACCTATTGCCATTTTAGTTCTTTATGCCCATATTTATCATTCTCTCTATTTCAACTTCTTATTACAGCAGTCCCTTTAACATTTCTTGCAATGCTGGTTTGGTGGTGATAAACTCCTTTAGTTTTTGTGTGTTTTTTTTTTTTGTCTGGGAAGCTCTTTATTTCACCATCTATTTTGAATGATAGCCTTGCTGGATAGTGTAGTCTTGGTTTCAGACCCTTGCTTTGCATTACCTTGAATACTTCATGCCATTCCCTTCTGGCCTGTAGAGGTTCTGATGAGAAAGCAGCTGACAGCCTTATGGGAGCTCCTTTGTAGGTAACAGCTTGCTTTTCTCTTGCTGCCTTGAAGATTCTCTCTTTGTCTTGAATTTTTGGCATTTTAATTATGATGTGTCTGGGTGTGGGCCTCTTTGAGTTCTTGTTTGTGACTCTCTGTGCCTCTGAACTTGTGTGACTTTTTCCTTAACTAGGTCAGGGAAGTTTTCTGCCATTATTTCTTCAAACAGGTTCTCTAATCCTTGCTTACTTTCTAGTTATTCTGGCACTCCTATGATGTGAATATTGTTACATTTCATGTTGTCCCACAGGTTTCTTAAGCTGTCCTGTTTTTACATTTTTTTTTTTTCTTTTTGGTTCTCTGATTGAGTGATTTTTTTCTACCCTGCCTTCTAATTCACTGATCCAATCCTCATCTTCCCCTAATCTGCTGTTTATTCCTTCCAATGTGTTCTTTATTTCTACTATGTCATTCTTAATTTCCTTCACAGTTTCCAGTTCTTTTCTCATGATGTTGGGCATCCTTACAATCAGTATTCTGAACTCTATATCTGATAGATTGCTTATCACCATTTCATTTAGATCTTCTTCTGGAGAGTTGTTTTGTTCATTCATTTGGGGCTGTTTTTTTTGTCTCCCCATTTTGGCTGCCTGTTTGTATTTGTTTCTATGTATTAGGTAGATCTGCTAGGACTCCCAGTCTTTTGGATGGTCTCTGGTGCAGGCAAATATCAGACCCTGTTTGGGAGTGGCCTTGAGTACCTTGTGTGAAGCTTTCCACATTCCACAGCTTGTGGTTTTCTTTGCTGGGGCTGGGTGTGTTTGGACAAGGGCAAGATATGCGCCAAGGTTTTTTTCCCCAAGCCCTAGGTTCATAAGCAAGTCTGGCAAAGATTCATTCAAAGCGTTTGGAGGCTGATTGTTATTCAGTCTCTTAATGAACCACAGGTTGGGGTGAGAGGTGTCCAGCAGGGTGGGGCAATTGCTTCTCTCTCAGCCAAATGTTTCTTGGAAGGTAAGTGTCTGCCTAAGAAAGATGTGCTCCGCAGTATGGGGGAATGACTCAGCACAGGAATCCAGACTGGTCCTCTCTGAGCTCTATCCCAAAAGCCAGTATCCATGGATTCTCCTCTCACAGCTCCATTCCACACTGCCCTCCCTCTGCTGGAGCCCAAGGTGAGTAGTTGCACACGACACTGTGTGTTGACCCTTTAAGAGGGTGCCTGCATTTCCAGCCATCTCTCCCTGGCACAGAAACCCAGCTGCTTTTCACAGCTTGATGTTATGTAGGCACCTTTTTCAGGTCTAGTGCTTTGGGCTGGGAAGCCCACCTTGGGGTTCAGACCCCAGAGTCCTCAGTGGGAACCCCCACAGCTGAAATATCCCTCTGGACCTTCAGCTGCTGCCTGTGGGAGCCCAGCCAGCCCTCTCATGCCTCCACACTTCCTACCAGTCTCTATGTGGTCTCCACTTTTCCTCCTTGGTTACGAGGGTGCTCTCCAGCTAGTCTTCAGTTGATTATTCAGGATGGTTTTTCTATATTTTAGATGTAATTCCAGTTTGGTCCTGGGAGTGTCAGTGTAGCTTCCACTCAGTCCTCCTCCATCTTGGAACCTAAATGGTTTTTTGATGATGTCATTCATGCAAGCATTTGCCAGCAGGAGTGTAGGAGTCATTCATTTGTTATGTTTGTTTCCCTTAAATCTAAACCATGCTATACATCCACAGTGGACCATAGAGGAAGACATTATTTTTTTGTGTGTGATACATTATAGTAACAAGGTATATTCAATGGTTCAGAAAGTACAATGAGTTCAAAAGTGAAACGTTACTCAGAATTAATTTAAGATGACTTATTAATTCAGTTTCAATGCAGATAGCTTCTCACATATGGAAATGTGTTTTTACGCAAGAAAAATAATATTAAAACAGGATCTAAGTTTATGATCAGTAAGGTAGTTATCCACTGTAATGGAAAATAATGTATTTATTAATTTTATTCATTATATTTTCTTCTTATATCTTTTGGGAAAAATGAGACAGTCATTTTCTACCTTAATTTTTGTGTGTCAGGGTACAACTAGAAAAACAAACAAAAATAACTTAACACACAAAGCTAGTTATAAAAGACATGAAACAGGCAAAGGGAGAAAGAAGTAACCCAGAAATTATATACTACAGGAAGAAAATATGGCAGAGAATGAAAAGGAAGGAGTTGGTATTCCCAGAGTGCAGGACACACTGACTACTGAGCTACTTAGTGAAGGTACTGTGCACACTGCAGTTACCATGGAAGAGGTACTGGAACACTGGGGTGAGCCACCCAATAGATGCTGACCTCATATATAGGGAACCACATGGTCACTACTAGAAACATCAAGGAATGATTATTACTGTCACATATGCTGGGATGATCACAACAATGGAGCTATTTCCACAGTTGCTGCCAGATAAAACAAGAGGCAAATAGAGAGAGAAGGAATAATAACTTCTCTCCACTTCCAAGTTTTGATGTTCCACTAGTGCCTCCTAATATGCAAAACTAATTCATAAGGTAGCTGGCATAGAAATATGAACAGAGTATAGAAGGATGTGTGTGGGAACAGCAGAAAACAGGTAAATAACTGACCCATGAGGAAGACATTGTTATCTTCTACCTCTTGGTGACAAAAATAAAATATCATGGCATGACAAGAGCTCTGTTTCTGATTTAATTAGAGCCCTTGCAGTATCACTTGGAACTCTGGAGGAACTGTCAAAGGGAGGCACAGGAAACACCAAAAAGGCCTTTCCCTTTCAGACCTAGTATCAGCTGCATGAGAGAATCAGGCACCCTGTTATCTGGTTCTGTAGAGATGGGATCCAGGTGCGCTCTGTCATTAGTTGTATTCTAAGACAGAGAAAGGCCGGCAAAAGACACAACACTGGGCAGCTGGAGGATATAGCTCCTGTTGGTATGCTTAGATTTCTTTCATTACCCTTACCCCGTCCTCCCATTCCTAGGCTGCCTGAGATAGCCTCAAGTGAGCAATTCCAGGCCTGAGTTTGGGCAAAGCATAGAGCTTTTAGAAGAGGCTAATATCTCATTATACAGGAAACTGGGGGGGGGGGGGCATGAGTCACAGACTTTGGTTCAAGCTGAGATGTTTATAAACTGAGCACTGGAAAAGGAGTAGGAAAGCAAAAAAGAAACATAGCTATTCTCTTAGTTCTGAAAAACTCATACATGGCTCTTGAGACAATGAATGACTGCAGATGTCTCAATTCATTTATTTTTTTATTTGGTGCAAGTTGAGGGCCTACTATATGCCATTTACTCTTCTAGATCCAGGGGATACAGTGATGAGTGCTCACTGCAGAAAAAGCAGAAACCAACCCTCTCCCAAACTTCCACGGGGTCCCTCCTCCCAGTGGTTTCTCTAGACCCTTGAATATCTTATGATGTACAGGCAATTCCATTTTACAAGTAGATATACTGAGACCTAGAGAGAATCATTGACTTCACAAGCTCACTTGGGAGTGAAACACTCTTCGAATGAGAACCCTGAGCTTTCGGCTGCTTAATGGATGTTGCTTCCCTTCTCATTCTCTCTTTTTCCGCATGCCCAGGTGAGTGGAACTGGGTACCAGAGTGTAGCCAAAAGGGTCTTTGGTGTTAACTCAGTGGGTAGAGCCATTGATCTTGTAGTTATTGACTTGATATTCAGCGATCCCCTTTCCTATAGCTGATGTCCTTGGAAGTCCATGTAGAACAGATGCTTCTGGCCATCACAAGTCCCTTCAAGCTATGGCTTACACTTTAGGACCACTGCCTGGGGTAGCTGAAGTGAGGTCTGCAGACAATTATGCCTGGGACAGGCTGCAGGTTTGAGAGTGAGTGCAGCAGAATGGGCAGAGAAAGCTAGCCACTGTAGCACCAACAGTTTTGCCCTTTTTGTTGATAGAGAACCAGTAAGGAATTCCTGTTATCATTGTGATCCCCTTTCTTTGAATCCTGTGGTTACTGTAATTTGGTGGATTCATGGCCTGTCCTAGAATATTCTGGGTTGAAGTATTTCTCAGAATTCAGTCATTCAACATCTGGGATAATCTTTAGAGGTTAGAGGAAGATTGTTGGTTTAAATTAAGCTCCCTCACTCTAATTCTGGCATGGGCCCAGGACCTAGTGAATTATTACCCTGTTCTGGGTGGGGTTCTGGGCAAATGACAGAACATGTGGAGCTCAACTTTAGGACTTTTTCATGACTGGCCACTGAGGAGATGTCAAAAAAGAAAGTAGTTCTGGTTGACATGCTCTTTTCCTTAAAACATTAAAGCACGTTGCCTGTGAGGATAGTGAGTCTATTGGCCACCCTGTTTGGATGCATCTGTTATAAAAATTCTGTCTTGAAGTTAGATGGGCATGAGGGTGTCTTGCATGACAGAGCTCATTTATTATGAACAGCTGTTACATATCTAGCTACTCATTCAGCCAGGCCTGATCCATCAAGCTATAGACCAGCAGGGCCAGGTAAGCCCAGGTCCCAAGGTTAGCAGTGGCATGGACAGCCACTCTGGCAAGGGCCTTATGCCCTCTGGAAGCTCATGTCTCTTTGCAGAGAGCTCAGAAATGAATAAATAAATTGTTGAGTAAAGGAACAAATTAATCTTGTCTTTGATGAGAAAATATACCCTGGCATATGACAATTTCACTAGAACTCTGAGATTTTTCTATTGCTAAAACGTTCTCTGTAACCTTCTGACTTCCAATTATGACAATGGGAAAGAGGGAGCATTGAATCACAGAAGTCTAATAGGAATTCAGAGATGGGAAAAGCACTATGTTGAACTTTGAAAATATGTGGGACTTGCAGGACATCTATGTTAGATGGGAAACAATGGGAAGTTATTCCTGGCAGGAAGAACAAGGGCACAGTGAGAGCACGTTAATGCAAAGGGTAGAACTTGACCTTGCTGTTGCCAGAAACCATGAGAACAAAGGTTGTACAGGAAGGAGGGTCTTAAAGTTAAGTTCAGGTCATTTACTATTTATCTTTAGTGTCTCACCCAGACCTAACACAGAAGAGGCATTTAACAACTGTTTAATTGGTGAGTGAATAAATAAATCAGTGGAGGAATGAATACATGAATGAATGGAGTCTGGAAGAATAGGGATGCTATTGACCAAAATGGAAAGTTTAGGTATGTAAAATTACAGGTAATGGTAGAAACTTCAGTTGGAAATGTTCTGTAGGAAGCTATTTGGAATTAAGAAGAATGTTTCTTGCCCTGGCCAGGTGGCCCAGCTGGGTTCCATGCACCAAAAGGTTGCAGGTTCGATTCCTGATCAGGGCACATACATAGGTTGTGAGTTTGATTCCCCTTTGGGGTACATATGAGAGCCAGCCAACCGCTGTTCCTCTCTCCCATCATTGTTTCTCTCTCTGTCCCTCTCACTTACTCTATGCCTAAAAAAAATAAAAAATAAAAAAAACATACCCTTGGGCGAGGATTAGAATAAAGAGTGTGTCTAGATGTGGAGATTTGTGAATCTTTATTACAATAACAATTGAAACTATGAGTCTGGATAAAATCTTGAGGGGGGTGGGGTTAATGAAAAAACTGAAAATCTGAAGGCAAGGACTAAGAGATGGGATTCACACCTTAGGCAGTGGTAGAAAAAGAAGACCCAGAAGACACCATAAAGTTTAGATACCAGGAAAGTAATCTCAAAAAACTTAATATGGAGAAGAATTTTTCCTTTTTAAATAAGTGGGAAGAGTGACTGTGAGACTGCATGGCAAAGCTCAGAAACTGAGTAGGTGGATAAGATGGGGTGTAGTTCCATAGATAACCAAGGACAGTGCAGATAGAGGGGAGAGGCCACACTGGGAGGTAGCTGGTGCACATTAGATGGAAAACCTCCAGTACACACAGAGAGGACAGGGCATTGTCATCTGGCCCAGAGAGACTGTTCTGAGTAAGAGAAATCATCTGCAAACTTGAAGCTTTAAGACCCATGGATCATCTTTTGGGGACAGGAATGGAATACATTTTTATATTCTCAATCAGAGAAGTTGACCAAGAGCAAAGAAATAAAGAAATGCAGAAGTAATTAATACTTGGAATACAGGTTTAAATTAAGCTTAGACAAGGACTGAGAATCTCACACTTAGAAGCTCTTTGAAGATGAATCTCTCAGCACTAATTTAAGTAGCCACGTCAAATAAGGTCTCTCAAAAGACACCATCTAGAAAGGAAATCACTAAAAAAATTTTTAAAAAGAAGTCAGAACTTTTATTTGATGGATCAATGACTACAAATCCCCTGAAGGATTTCTGAAAACTTTGGTTATCAATGTTTTTTCCTGTGATCGTGGTCATCTTGAGGAAGAACAAGAAAGAAGGAAGCCAAGGAGACTCCACTCTGCTTCACTATCGGCCTTAGAGGGGAACAAACCTAAGGACAGAGGTTTGTTTCAAAAAACGATGAAAGAGACAGTTAAGAATTTTTGAGGCTGAAGGAAGGGAGGGAGGAAGAGAGGAATGGATGGAGGAAGAGGGGAAGGGAGGAAGGGAGAGAGAAAGAGAGAAAGGAAAGGAGGGAGGAAGGGAGGGAGGAAAGGAGGGTGGAAGGGAGAGAGGAAGAGAGGAAGGAAAGGAAGGAGGAAGGGAGGAAGGAGGGAGGGAGGAAGGGAGAGAGGAAGAGAGGAAGGGAGGTAGGAAGAGAGGAAGGTAGGAATGGGTGGAGGAAGAGGGGAAGGGAGGAAAGAAGAGAGGAAGAGAGGAAGGAAAGGAGGGAGGAAGGGAGGGAGGAAGGGAGAGAGGGAGGGAGGAAGGGAAAGAGGGAGGAAGAGAGGAAGGGAGGGAGGAAGGGAAGAAGAGAGGGAGGAAGGGAAGAAGGGAGGGAGGAAAGGAAGAAGGGAGGGAGGAAGGGAAGAAGGGAGGCTGTGTAGAAATCAGTTCAGGTTCCAAAAAGCTACATGAACGCTTAGCCGTTTGACCTTGCTTGTGAGACCAGTGGTACAGAAAATGTGGGGTTACAATGGCAGTGAACCTCAGAGTTTCAAAGTCCTATAGATCCAGAGTCAAATTCTGCCTTTTCCACTCACCAGCTGTGCTCCTTTGGACAGATTACTTAACCCTCAATTTCTCACTTATAAAATAACATAAGAACAATAAAAGCTACAACAAAAATAATATAATCTACCTCTTAGAGTTCTTGTGAGAATTAAATAAGTTAATGTGCCCATTCAGAACTTGACATTCAATAAATGGTAGTTTTAGAAAAGTAGGTTCTTAACCAGAATATATTAAGTCTCTGGAGCCCAATGGTCCTGTTGGATGAACAGCACCCATTTACCTAGCCCTCCAGGCTGCTAAACAGGCCCTGGACACTGGAACATTCTCTGTGCCAGGTTGTAAGGAGGGTATGTCAGTTGTGTCCAAGCCTGATGGGGAATCTATGGGGTGCCATTTAAAGCCAAGAAACTCAAATGAGACCCAAAGGAGAGAAATCTGCTAATGAGCCCATTAAGATAAAGAGGTAAGAATGTCAGCTTCTGACCATCTGTCTTGTTCTGGCAGCTTATGCTGTCTGGACCCCACCCCTGAGCCTCATCCAAAACTTGCCAATGCCATTGATGCGTATTAATCTGAGTGAGCATACATTACCCCAAGTATCAACCTGTCACTGTTTGCTTAGCTTACATGAAATCACAGCTACACAAAAATCAATGTGTGAAATCTTTGTATCAACATATATGAAATAAAATAGTTCATGCTGGCAGATGTAGGTTTTTAGACAGATTAAAACCAACAAATTGGCATGATCCACAATGAAGGCAAGGATTAGGTACAATGAAACGTCAAAGGCATTGAAAATGGCATGCTGAGGAAAGAAATGCATTGCTGTCAGCGCAAAAAGAGACTGTCATTTCTAATAAAGGGCTTTGGGTCTGAACAAATACTGATAGCTTTTTCTGAAGAACTAATTTGTTTTTAGCAGGGCTAGCATGGTGTCATATTCTCTAGGAGCCAAATAAGACAAACAAAGGGTTAATGACTTGAGGAAGGTCACAATGGCAGTGGCTAGTGGAGGTGCCAGCACAGGAAGGAGGAGCCTGGACTCCTACTTCTCCCAATCACTAAACCCTCTGACATTCAGATGGAGAGATTCTTACCTTTCCCTCTGAACAACTTCTCACCCCAAGAAATTATTAAGGGAGCTCTCCCCAGTCAAATAATCACAAGCCTCTGACAGAATTCTAAAGCAGACTGATTAGGGCAGAAATATACAAGTTTTGCACAATGCTGTTCTGCATTTCAACTTACAAAGACACCCTTGCAATGGACAAAATGTCTTAGCTTTTATTCAAAGCACACTTTTACTACAGGTAACGGTCATTTTAATAAAGAAGGAAAAGTCAGTTCTATTTATAACATACCAACTGCATTACATGTGCATATATACAAAGCACCATAGCACTCCATAAATGTGACAAATTTTTCTTTTAATTTTGACTTCCCAAGTCTCACAGCATAATTATTGACCATCTGCTTTCAACACCTTTAGACTGTGTATGCTTCAAGAATGCAAATTCTTATTTTTTAAATAGTAGCTAAGAAAGGTAAATATTCTGCTGCTGAAAAAAAAATCCACTCCAAATAATTCAAAAACTATTGATACCACATGTGTGCAAAAACCAAAGAGAAGTCATCTTTGGCAAATATGAAAGATGATGCAGTGAAGTGACTCAGCACTGAAATAAGACCTGAGTTTGAGTCTTGCCTCTACCACTCATTGGTGTGAGATTTAAAAAATATTAATTTTTTACACCTTTTTCTGATCTTGAAAAATGAGAGTAAGACTCAATAAGACTTTTATGAGGATTAGTGAGAAAAGGATTGTGAAAGGGCTAACATGTTGCCTAGAGCATAATTAAATCTTTTTTTTTCCTTAAAATTTATCTTTATTTTTGAAAGTATTACAGGTGTCCCATTCCCCCCCCCCCAATTGACCCTCTCCACCTTGCTCCCACCCCCTCCCCAGGCCTTCACCCCATTACTGACTGTGTCCTTGGGTTATGCATATATACATATAACTTCTTTGGTTAATCTTTTCCCACCCTCCACTCCCCTTCCCTCTTTCTTCTGAAATATGATCATCTGTTGCATGCATCAATGTCTCTGTCTCAGATTTCTTTGTTCATTAGCTTCTTCTTAAAGAAGACCCTTCAACATTTCCTGTAGTGCTAGTCTGGTGGTGATGAACTTCTTTAGGTTTTCCTTGTCTGTGAAGCTCTTAATTTGACCTTCAATTCTAAAAGATAGCTTTGCTGGGTAGAGCAATCTTGGTTGTAGTTCCATGTTTTTCATCACTTTGAATATTTCTTGCCACTGCCTTCTGGCCTGCAAAGTTTCTGTTGAGAAATCAGCTGACAGTCGTATGGGTACTCCCTTGTAGGTAACTAATTGCTTTTCTCTTGCTGCTTTTAAGATTCTGTCTTTGTCTTTAACCTTTGGCATTTTAATTATACTGTGTCTTGCTGTGGGCCTCTTTGGGTTCCTCTTGTTTGGGATCTTCTGTGCTTCCTGGACTTGTAATTCTATTTCTTTCCCCAGGTAGGAGAAGTTCTATGTAATTATTTTTTCAAATAGGTTTTCAATTTCTTGTTCTCTTTCCTCTCCTTCTGGCACCCCAATAATATGAATGTTGAGCCTCTTGAAGTTGTCCCAGAGGCTCCTTATACTATCTTCATATTTCTGTATTCTTTTTTCTTTTTGTTCTTCTCATTGGGTGTTTTTTGTTTCCTCATGTTCCAAATTGTTGATTTGATTTTCAGTGTCCTCTACTCTACTATTCATTCCCTGTAAATTATTCTTCATTTCAGTTCATGGAGCCTTCATTTCAAATTGGAACTTTATAATGTCATTGATTTTCTCAGTTGTTTTTGTAATACTCTTTCATTTAGTTCCTCTTCTAGAGAATTCTTCTGTTCTTTTCTTTGTGATATGTTTCTTTGCCTCTGCATTTTGACTACTTCCTGGTGTTTGTTTCTATATATTAGGAAGAGCTGCTATGTCTCCTGGAATTTGTAGAGTGGCTTTGTGTAGTGCCCAGTGGCTCAGCCTCCCCAGTCACCTGAGCTGGGCTTTCTAGGTGCTTCCCTGTGTGGGCTGTGTGCACTGTCCTGTTGTAGTTGAGACTTGGTTGCTATTGGTGTCACTGGAGGGAATTGACCCCCAGGCCAATTAGCTGTGAGGACCAGCTGCAACTACAGCCAAAGAGCTGGAGACACCCCTGTGGATCAGGATTTACTTCAGTGGAACTTTGGTGTTTGCCGAGCATGCCCCTTGAGTGTGTCACTCATGGATGTGGTAGGGTTGTAATCCAGCTTGGTTGGGTCTGACAACCAGGTGCACTGTCTCTGGGGCCTCCTGGGAGGTGCAAAGTCAGCCTCTGTCTGTGCCTTGCCCAGGGCCACCCAGCATGAGCTACACAGCAAAGCATAGTTGGCTGCTACTTGTGCTGGGCTTGGCATTGTCCAGGAGAGGCCAAGCTATGAGCCAATGCAGGCTGCCACTAGTGCCAGGCCTGGCACCACTTATCAAGACATATGGAGCATGCTGCTGCTTGTTTGAGAGACTTTAGGAAAGTCCTAAACATGAGGCCTGAGAGGCCACTTGCACCGAAAAGCCACTGGAAATGGCCTGGATGAGCTTGCAGGTAGGGGCCTCCTGGAATCATTAGGGTGGGGTGAAAGATGTGAGTCTGGTGCTGGCGATTCAAATATGATGCCTGCCTGTCAGCTCTGGGGCCGGGGAGGGGCGCCAAAGGAACAATGGCCTCTGCCAGCTCTTCTGCCTGGGAGAAAGCTGTCCCCCCGACCTCTCGCCCCAATTTCAGGCAGGTTAGTTCCTCCCTAGTGTCCCAGGTTCCTTTCAAGCTGCTGCCTGGCGCTGGGGCTCAGAAGGAGCATCTCTGAGTCTGTGCGCAGGCCCTTTAAGAGGAGCTGCCTAGGACTCCAGCACCCTCCACGACCCTCAGTGACAGTCCCCGCTGGTTTTCACAGTCTGAAGTTGGGGGGATTTCTCTTCCTGGCCCTGGAGCCCTGGGCTGGGGGGCCTGATGTGGGTCTGGGACCCCTCACTCTTCCTGGAAACCACCACTGAGATATCCCTCCCCAGTTTAATCTACAGCATTGGGTGTGGGACCGGGGCTGCAACTCCATGATTCAGCCCCGATCTGCCTGAGTCTGCCCCTCCTACCCATCTCGATGCTTCTTCAGTTCCCTCCTTGTAGGGCTTCTGTTCAGCTAGATTTCAGGAGATTCTGAGTGATGGTTGTTCTGTATTTTAGCTTTAATTTTGATGTGGTTGTGGGAGGCAGCAGGTACAGCTGTTACCTACACCAACATCTTCACATAATAGAATCTTGATGCAGGTGTCCTCTCTATTGGATCATTCATCATTAAGAATAATTATCTGCATCTCTACCTCTATCCATTAGAGTGGATACTATAGAAATGCTACGATCAGACTTTGTCATTTGGTTATAAATAAATGCACAAATATTTCCCAGCTCTAAATGCTTCACCTATCATGGCAGTGGATACCCAGTCAAATAAACAAAATTGATGTTTGTTACCATTTGGCCAGGATTCATCAGTGAATCTTTCTTCCTTTGGTCCCTATTTTTCTGGTGATCTACTGCTGCATACCAAAACCACCCCCAAACTTAGTAACTTATAGCAACATTGATCTATTTTGATCACAAATTTTCAGTTTGAACAGAGCTCAGTCTGGTAGACTCATTACAGTTTCATGTGACATCACCTGGAGCAGGTCAACTGGGGCCTAAAGGGTCTACTTCCAAGAAGACTCACTCACCGGGCTAGTAAGTTGATGCCTGATGTTGGCAGACAGCTCAGCTGGAGCTGATGGTTCAAGGCCTCAGCTTTTCTCCACCTGGGCCTCTCTATGTGGCTTAGTCTTTCTTATAACACAATGGCTGGCTTCCAAGCACAAACATCCTATAAAGAGAGAACCAGGTAGAAACTATGTTGCTTTTGTTGATCAAGCCTTGGAAGTCGCATAGTGTCACTTCTCTCATACTCTGTCAGTAGAGGTGCTCACAAAGTCCTGGTCTGTTTCATGGGGAGGAGTCATAGACTCTACTAATGGATAGGGACAGCAAGTTTCTGGAAGAGTACGTGGGATAGGAAATATTGTTTGGTTATTTTTGGAAAATATCTCCCACATTTTTTCCCATTTCTTTTGATTTTCATCCTGGTTCAAATATTTATTATTAACTTGGACTTTCCTGCTCCTTTCTATTTGCTTTTTCATTTGGTCTCAATTGGGCTCAATTCCCAACTCTCCCAGTAGGCTTCTCATTTGTAAAATGTGCTTAGTAATTCTTATCTTGCAGAATAGCTCCGAGAATTAAATAAAACAATGTAGGTAAAGTGACTGGCACAGAGTAGGTTTTAAAGGATGTGATTTTCTTTCTACACTTTTCAATCAAGTATCTTATTCAGCATTTGTTTTTGAGGAGTGTCCTTCCAAAGCAAGTTCTGAGCTTTACCCCCCAAAGCAACGCTTCCTACCATGCTGCAGTGTTCCCAGTGGGTACAAAAATGCGGGGCAACCTGGCCTCATTTCACTACCACAGAAACCCAGAAGGGTAAATTGGTGTCACCAATGCACAAGATAGAGTTTCCACAATCTTTCAGTCTTCATTTAAATTGTGTGTAATACATGGATAGAAACGCATCCTGATTTACATTCCTTTGGAGATATTGTGCACTGTGGTTGTATCCCACAAATCCATACTGGACGAGGAATGTGTCAAAAGCAGTGTTGCCACAATCACTAAGAGCATCCAGTAATTCCCCCACCCCCAGTCTCCTTACTCTTTAGGGTCTGTTATAGGTCTCCAATCAGTTAGAGCACTTTTGTTACTTTTAACATTTTGCCTAATCAGTTCACTTATTAATTCCATTAAATGTATACCTTTCAAATTAGATATCCATTTAGCAGATGCTTTACTTAACCAATCAATAGGAAACTTCCAAGAATTGCAATCTCCCTGTTTCCAATACTTTACAGAGTCCTGGAGAGGTAATCTATGTCAGAAGCAGCAGATCTATGGCAAAAGCCAAGTTATTAGACTTAATCATTTAAGAAGTTATGCACACTAAGAATAGCTCAACATTATAGCATGCTCAATTTTCAATGGAGTTATACTGAAGTTATTCTTTATTCTAAGATAAAATTTGCTTTAATGCTGACATCTCTCTGTGTCACCTGTAAGCCATTTATCTGCTTACAGCCTCTTTAATGACGTTCTGTTATTTTGCTGTTCTGCAAGGTGTTTAAAACTCTGAAAGTCCATCAAGACAGATAGTTTGTTCATCCACATTCAAAGACTGACGTATCTATGCTTATAGAAGGCCGAGGACAGAGAAATAATTCTGGCTCTTGTCTACTACACCAAGCCTGAATCCTAGTTTTAATTTCAATTCTACTTTTATTTTCTCCATAAAACCTTTCTTAATTTAACTCCATTCAGGTTCATTGTTTTATTCATTCCATAATATGAATAGTTACTATTTAAACATTTATTTAATTCTTCCTGTCAGAGATAATTGTATTAATTATCTATTTACTTCTTACTCCAGAAATAAACTTAAATAAAATGGAGGTAAGCAACCTACCAGATGCAGAGTTCAAAACACTGGTTTTAAGGATGCTCAAAGAACATAGGGGAAGAGTAGATTAATTCAGTGAGAACTTTAACAAAAAGATAGAAAACATAAAAAGGAACACAGAAACCATAAAATAAAGCAGTGATAAATGAAGAACACAATAACTCAAATAAAGAACACACTAAAAAGAACCGACAGCAGGTTAAATGAAGCAGAGGATCAAATGAGTGATTTGAAAAACAAGGTAGCAGAAAACACCCAATCAGAACAGCAACAGCAACAAAGAATTTGAAAAATGAGGATAGTTTAAGGGACATTTGGGACAATTTCAAGCATAACAAAATCCACATCATAGGGGTGCCAGAAGGAAAAGAGAGAGAGCAAGGGACAGAGAACTATTTGAAGAAATAATGACTGACAACTTCTCTAACCTGATGAAGAAAATAGACACACAAGTCCAGGAAGCACAGAGAGCCCCACACAAGAAGAACCCAAAGAGGCCCACACCAAGACACATCATAATGAAAATGCTAAAGATTAAAGACAAAGAATCTTAAAAACAGCAAGAGAAAAGCAGTTAGTTATTTACAAGGGAGCACCCATAGACTGTCAGCTGATTTCACAACAGAAGTTTTGCAGGCCAGAAGGAATTGGCATGAAATATCCCAAGTAATGAAAAATAAGTACCCACAACCAAAATTACTCCACCCAGCAAAGCTGTCATTTACAATCAAAGGATGGATAAAGCGCTTCACAGACAAGAAAAAAACAAAGGGTTTCATCACCACCAAACCAGAATTATACAAAATGTTAATATGTCTTTTTAAGAAGAAGGAAAAATTCAAAAATATGAACAAAAAAATGACACTTAATACATATCTATCAACAATTGAATCTAACAAAATAAACAAGTACAACAGAAACAGACTCATAGATACAGAGAATATTTTGATGGTTGCCAGATGGGAGGGGGTATATGGAGGTGGGTAAAATAGCTGAAGGGATTAACAAGTACGTATTGGTAGTTACAGAATAGTCATGGGATGTAAAGTACAACATAAGAAATAGTCAGTTATATTCTCATAACTGTATGATGTCAGATGGGCATTAGATTTATTGGGATGATCACTTAGTAAGTTATACAATGTCTAATCACCAGTGTGTACACCTGAAACTAGTATAATATTGTATGACAACTGTAATTAAAAAATAAAAAAGTTTGTTTTTTAAAAAAACAAACTTTTATGTCTCTTGAAAGGTAAAAATAAAGAAATAAAAAAGAAACACAAATAAATTTAAAATAAATTAAAAATCTTTTCTACTAGCAGTAACCAATTAAATATATATGTTTGTACTCCCAGTCTAAAATCTACTAAATGATGGAAAAAAATGCCCACCTAAGGCATATCATTTTAATGTAAAAATATCCAGGATAGAAAATAAGAGATGATTTTATAAGCTTCTTGAGAGAATGAAAGGGGCCACCTACAAATGATTTGGAATTAAAATGGCATCAGACTTTTACAGCAACATTGGAAGATATAAGGATATAGAGCAATGCTTTTAAAATTCTGAGAGTAAAATAATTTCCAAATTGAATGCTATCCTTATTTCAATAATCAAGTATGAGGTAACAATAAAGATATATTCAGTCATGCAAAGTCCCAGAAACAAAATGTACCTTTTGCCCAATCTTAAAAGTAAGGTTAATTGAGAGTGCTTCAAAATAAAGGAAAAGCCCAGAACAAAGAAATTCCAGTGGGCAGAAGGACAAGGAAGCCCCAGAGTGATGGTGAAGGAAAGTCCAAGGATGGCAGTTGAGCTATTGACCCGGAGAACAAAATAGAACAGAAATATGGAGGGCTCCAGAAGGAATGTCTGTAAAAGGAAAGAATTAAAATTGACATTAACTACCTAAAAAAACATATATATTTATTCCTGAAAAAACCTTTGTAAAATAGCTGTCATTATTCTCATTTTATGCATGATGTAACTGAAACTCAGAGGTGCACGAATTTGTCCAGTGTCCTATTGAATGTTCTAGACCTGGAGCTGGAAATGAGGTCTGTGTGTCTTCTAAGCACCTCTCTTCTTGATCACTCTGTAGTCAGGGTGTGGCTTTCCTGCTGCTCACCCCACCGCCAATCCCACAGTTCTGTGACTGAAGTCTTTACATATTTTCAGAGGCTGTAATGAGTCTTTATGCTCATCTATTTGTGTATCTGTCCCTCTCTTCCTTAGATGAAGAATTGCAAAAGCAGGAAGTAGATGGTTGGTGGCCCAGGGCTTTATTTACTCCACAGGAACAGCTCTGGTGTAGTGCAGAGTGCTGAACTTGACACGTCATGATTTGAGGGACAACTCTTGGCTTCCTTTCTTATCCGTGCAAAGGCTGTTTGAGCCAATCTTGTTGAATCCATCTCCTTATTTTTAAAATGATGGTTATTTTACCTATAGTGGAAGTTATGTAAAACACATAACATGTACAGTATTTGTATGATATCTCTCAAAGCCCCTTGCAGAGACTGTTGTTTTTAGAGGGTGATAAGTCACTTGTGATAATGTTAGAGTCCTGGGAGAACAGTGTGCCAAGTAAGTACCTGACAGAAGAACCTGAGGTTCCGACCTGTTGGGCGGTGGGGAGCCAAGCAAAAAGTTCCTGGAGCTGTTTCCTTCCATGAACAATGTAAACATGGAATGGTATAACTGGCACTGGGCAGACAGCTGTGTTTCTAGTCTTTGGAGGATAGCAATAGTCTCCCATTGCAAGGAAAGAGGTTTAAGTTAACCCTGAAGAAGTATTTCCTGAGTATAGGAATTGTGAGACTCTGGAATGTAAAGTTAAGGAAAGCTGGAATGTCCTTTTTTGGAAATGTTGAACAACAACAACAAAAACCAATTTGTTTCAGCCCTGGCCAGTGTGGCTCAGTGGTTAGAGTATTGATGCATGCACCAAAGGGTCACTGGTTCAATTCCCAGTCAAGGTCACGTACTTGGGTTGTGGGTTCGCTCCCTGCCCCTGGGTTGGGGCGCGTGCAGGAGGCAACCAGTCAAGGTGTCTCTATCACATTGATGTTTCTCTCTCCCCCTCCCTCCCTTCAACTCTCTCTGAAAAGCAATGGAAAAAAATATCCTCAGGTAAGGATTAACAAAAACAAAAAAAATCTATTTGAACGTTGGGTTGCTTAAAGGCAGAAGAATGGATTAGTTTCTTTCAGACCCAGGAGTTAATATTCAGGAAAGAGACCTGCTTCTTGTCTCATCTCACCTTGCATAATAGAAAACTTCTTTTCTCTGCTCCTAAGAAGTGACACATGTACTATACTCTCTTAATCATCCCCACACCTCTCCTCTAGCACAAACATCTGGTCCAGCCATCAACACTGCTTCACATGGGGTCACTTCTTGTCTAGGGAGTTCTACAGGAAGCACATATTCTCAAAAGCAAGAGCCTCACACCTAAGAAAGCTTCAAAAGTCCAAAAACATTGTAAAATGTACATGCGAGTGCTGTAGGAGCCACCTTCACAAGCTTGTTTTTACAGGGATTACTTAACTGTGGGTTTTAATTTGCAATGACGAAGTTAAACTTTCCACCAATCAATCAGCAGCCAACAAATACAAGTTTGATTTTTTCAGCAAGAATTCACAAAATCTTTTCTCTGTATTGTCTCATGCCTGCCAACAGAGAGTACACTTAATTAAAAGTCATTGGGAAATTTTCCAAAGAAAAGAGAAATAAAACTTTTGAAAGGTGAAACATGTGAGTTCTGGGGCCCCCAAATCATTAACCTTCAGAATCCTAAAAGTTGCCAACACAATGGTGAAGAGAAATGTGCCATTTCTCTACACAATATGGTAAGCATTTCAAGGAAATACGAAGCCCCCCAAAGTAACTTGCAAGGCTACCTCACTTTTTTCAGTGTTTTTAACCTTTGCAGTGTCTCTGAGGCACAATTTGTTCAAGTGGGTGATGACAGCAATGTATGGTGCTAAAATTTAACATAAAATTCTCAGCTTCCAAGGCTTGATATTTTCTCCCAGATCTAGACTAATTTAAATGTTTTAGTCCATGGACACATACCGTTTGCTTAGCCTTCAAAAGTAACATTAAAGCAGGGATTCTTAACTGGCATCTATGGAAGATTCAGGAGTTTTTGAACCTATTAAAATTATGTCTAAAATATCACGTCTATATGCACTTTTCTGGATGAGATAGTCTAAAACTTTCTTCATATTCTTTTGAAAGTTTATGATTGGAAAATGTAAAGAAAAACTGCATTTAAGCAAACTCTCTTCAATCACTCACCCTTCTGCCCTCAGAGCTTCCCTGTCACATGCCACATAGGTCTCTTGTCATCAGTTACTGAGGGAAATCCTTCCTTTGATAGTAGCATCAAAGCAGAAGCAGTAGCATTGCTCATCAGGCAAGCCAGAGGGCTTTGTCATCAGATGCAGTAGTGGTGGAGAGATGCTCTAGGGCCTCTTTCAGTTCCAAGGTTCTAGGACTCAGTGAACTGTGAGCCAGAAATGAGAACTTTGGGCTATATAATAGGGATTTTATTGCTGCTTTTCTTTTAAGGAAATTATATTCTCATTGCCTTTCTGGGCTTCAAGGGACTAAATCTGACAAGCAGGAGATGCTGTGCTTTGGCTATATATAGGTAGAGGCTGGGGTCTCTGGGCCAAGGGATGTGGAAAGTGAGGGGATAGATGAGGTGTCCAAGCGGCAACGCAGGTGGTCCTAGAAAGTGTGGGCGATGCTGGTATGACATCTCTGTGTAGAAAAATGACCATGTCCTAACTGTGGAAAGAGTCTGTGTAAGTTTTTTGTTTTTTTGTTTTGTATTTTCAGACCACATTTAAAGGGCTGATAATCTTGAAAAGAGAGGGGAAGGTGGCAGTGGTATAAGTGGATGTTTCCCCCATATTCTCCCAAAATCTAACTGGAATCAAAACTAAATTGGGGAATATTCGCCTTGAAGTGCTAGCTGGGGACTAAATTAAGAAGACTTTTAAAACAAGGAAGAGCAAAAACCACCTTGAGATTGGGCCCCTTGCTGCTCTAAGGCAGACCTGGGAGCTCAGCTTGGCCCTTCCTGTGGGTAGAAAGCAGCCACAAGCTGTAGGTCACTTAAAGCTTTAATCGGGTCACTGAGAGCCAAACTTGGACAGCTTCTGACATTGGCTGGCACAAAGTACCTCCCAGGAGGCCCAAAATAAGCATACAAAACAGTTAGTCTCAGACAGCATAAGAGCAGGATCCAAAGGGAAACTTTAGTAGGAACTAAAATCTGCAGAGATGCACTTCATTTGGTGGTGCTTTATTTCCCCTCTACTATTTTCATTTTTTCTTTTTTATGCTTTGGTATTCTTATTATTGTTATTATTTTTTTCTTTTATCTCTTTTTTCTTTCATATCTCTTATTTTCCTCCTTCCTTTACTTACACCTTTTTTTTTTTTTCCTGTTCTTTCACTTTATCTCTCTCTTCTTTTTACTTTTTGATATTTTCTTTCTTCATGTCTTTTTTTTTAACATTTTCCTTTTCCTACTTTTATTCTTTTCTCTCTCCCTGCTTTCTTTTTAGAATGTTTTTCTGCCCATTTTCTCTTCTAGTATTATTTTATTTTTATTTTATTATTAATATTATTATCTTTTTCTTTTTTGTTTATTATTTTTGTTCTCTTTTCTCATTCCTATTTCTTTTTTTTTTCTTTTTTTTGCTGCTGTTGTTGGGATCTTTTGTATGTTTTTATTTGTTTCCTGTTTGTTATGTTTTGTTTTGTTTTGGCCTGAGAGGCCCTGTACAATGGCTCACACAGTGTGGTTGGAACTGAGCCTCACAGTTAACCAGCCTGAGAGGAGGTCCTACTCATGAATGGAATAACAACAATCAAGACCCAACTATAACAAGAGAGCCCAAATAACCCACAAAAGGGTCACTCCTAGAGCATCCAGCTTAGAAGATCAAAGAGACTGCACCACTGGGTCCCACAGGACATTTACTACAAAAGACCACCCCACAAAGACTCGGAGTCATAACAGGTATATCTAATACATAGAAACAAACACAAAGAGACAAATAAAATGAAGAGACAAAGAAATAATCCCCAAATTAAAGAAAGGGAGGAATCTCCAGAAAAATGCCTAAATGAGATGGAGGTAAGCAGTTTCTCAGACATATAGTTCAGAGTAATGATTATAATGGTGCTCAAAGAACTTAGTGAGAACTATAAAGAACTTATTGGCAAATACAAGAAACTTAGTGGGAACTACATTAGCATGAAAAAGGACATAGAAACTATGAGTAAGAATGAGGAGGAAATGAAGACTCACCATATCTGACAGCAATAATACAATGGAGGGAAATAAAGGAAATAAAAGCAGGTTTGATGAAGTATAGATTCAAATAAACAATTTGGAAGACAAGGTAAAAACACACTTAATTAGAGCAGCAAAAAGATAAGGTAAAAACACACTTAATTAGAGCAGCAAAAAGATAAAAACACTTAAAAAGCATGAGGAGAGCCTGTCTGGGCATGGCTCAGTGGTTGAGCATCAACCTAGGATCCAGGAGATCACAGTTTGATTCCCCATCAGGGCACATGCCTGGGTTGTGGGCTCGGTCCTCAGTTGAGGGGATGCAGGAGCTGATCAATGACTCTCTCATCATTAATGTTTCTATCTCTCTCTCTCCCTTCCTCTCTCTGAAATCAATAAAGATATGTTAAAAAAGAAAAAAAGTGTGAGGAGAGTTTAAGGGAACTTTGGGACAACATGAAATAGAACAAAATCTGCATCATGAGGATACCAGAGGGAGAAGAATGTGAGAAAAAGACAGTGACCCTGTTTGAAGAAATAATGACAGAAAGCTTCTCTAACCTGGTGAAGGAAAAAGTCATGCAAGTTCAGGAATTACAGAGTCCAAGTCAAGAGGAACAAAAAAAGACCCACATCAAGACATTTTATAATTAAAATTACAAATGTTAAAGACAAAGAGAGAATCTTAAAGGCAGCAGGAGACAGACAGTTACCTACAAAGGAGCTCCCATAAGGCTAACAGCTGATTTCTCAACAGAAACACTACAGGCCAGAAGGGAATGGCATGAATTATTCAAAGTAATGAAAAGCAAGGATCTGAAACCAAGACTACTCTATCCAGCAAGGCTATCATTCAAAATTGAAGGTGAAATAAAGAACTCTCCAGACAAAAAATGGCTACGGATGTTTATTACTACCAACCCAGCATTGCAAGAAATGCTAAAGTGATTGTTGTAAGAAGAAGATATGTAAATATAGAGGAACAGAGGCATAAAGAAAAAATGCCAATAAATAGTACCTATGAATAATAACCTTAAATGTAAATTGATTAAATGCTCCAATAAAATGACGTAGGGTAGCTGAGTGGATAAGAAAACATGACATATACATATGCTGTGTAAAAGAAACCCACCTCAGAATAAGAGATTCACACAGACTGAAAGCAAAGGGATGGAAAAAATATTCCATGCAAATGGATATGAAAAAAAAGCCATGGGGTAGCAATACTTATATCTGATAAAATAGATTTCAAAACAAAGGCTATAGAAACCACTTAAATATATAAAAAAATACTCTTGGTGGCCTTTAAGGTAGAGATGGGCAGCAATACAGTAACAATAGGGGACTTTAAGAACCCACTGGCATCACAAGATTGATCTTCCAGGCAAAAAATCAACAAGGAAACAAAGACCTTAAATGACACATTAGATCACTTGGATTTAATTGATTTTTATAGAATATTTCATCCCAAAGCAGCAGAATATACATTCTTCTCAAGTGCACATGGAACATTCTCAAAAATAGACATGTTAAGACACAAAACAAGTTCCTACGTGTTCAAGAAGATGAAATCATATCAAGCATCATGTCAGATCACATTGGCATGAAGCTAGAAGTCAACTACAATAAAAGCATTAAAAAATATTCAAACACATGGAGGCTAAACAGTGTGTTATTAAACAATGAATGGGTTACCAATGAGATAAAAGGAGAAATAAAAATTTTCTTGGAAACAAATGAAAATGAACACACAACAATGAAAAATCTATGGGACGCAATGAAAGCAGTACTGAGAGGGAAGTTCATAGCATTGCAGGCCTACCTCAAGAAACAAGAAAAAACTCAAATAAATGATCTAACCCTACAACTAAAAGACTTAGAAAGAGAATAAAAAGAAAAGCCCAGAAGAAGTAGAAAAAAGGAATAATAATGATTGGAACAGAAATAAATGACATAGAGACTAAAAAATCCCCCAACAATACAAAAGATCAATGAAACAAAGAGCTGATTCTTAGAAAAGATAAACAAGATTGATAAACCTTTAGCAGGACTCATCAAGAAAAAAAAAAGAGAGGAACCAAATAAAATAAATGAAAGAGGCGAAGTAACAACTGACACCACAGAAATACAAAGGAATGTACAAAAATACTATGAGCATATATATGTTACATGTGCACTGGACAACTTGGGCAAAATGGACAAATTCCTGGAAACATACAGTCTTTCAAAGCTCAACCAGAGGGATTCAGAAAACCTGAACAGGCAAATAACAAGTAATGAAGTTGAAGAAATAATTAAAAAACTCCCAGCAAACAAAAGTCCTGGACCAGATGCATTTATAGGCAAGATTTACTAAACCTTCAAAGAAGAACTAACACTTGTTCTCCCAAACTATTCCAAAAATATTCAAGAAGAGGGAAGACTTCCAAGATGTTTTTATGAGGCCAGCATTAGCCTAATTCCAAAACCAGGTAAGGACATTACAAAGAAAGAAAATTACAAGCCAATATCCCTGATGAATATAGATGCTAAAATCCTCAATGAGATATTAGCAAATCAAATCCAGTAATACATTAAGAAGATTGTACACCATGACCAAGTTAGATTTATTCTGGGATGCAAGGCTGGTACAATATTTGAAAATCAATAAATGTGATAAATCACATAAACAAAATGAAGGGAAAAATCACATGATCATATCAATAGATGCAGAAAAAACAAAATCAAGCATCTATTTTTTATAAAAACTATCAGCAAAATGGGAATAGAGGGGTTATACCTCAATATAATAAAGACCATATATGACAAACCTACAGCCAACATCATACTCAGTGGGCAAAAACTAAAAGTGTTACCCTTAAACACAGGTACAAGGCAAGTGTTTCCACTTCCACCACTCTTATTCAACATAGTACTGGAAATCCTTGCCACAGCAATCAGACAAGAATAAAAAATAAAAGGCATCCAAACTGGAAAATCCTAAAGACTCCACCAACAGCCTATTTGATTTAATAAGTGAATCTTGCAAAGCAGCAGGATACAAAATTAATATTCAGAAATCAGTGGCGTTTTTATACACCAGTAATGAACTCTCAGAAAGAGAAACTAAGGAAACAATTCCGTTTACCATTGCAACAAAAAAAGATAAGGAACCTAGGACTAAACTTCATCAAGGAGGTAAAAGACCTATATTCAGAAAACTATAGGTCACTGAAAAAAGAAATAGAGGAAGCTACAAACAAGTGGAAGCATATACCATGTTCATGGAGTGGAAGAAATAACATCATTAAAATGCCATACTACCCAAAGCAATCTGTAGATTCAACACAATACATATTAAAATGCCATTAGCATAGTTCACAGATCTAGAACAAATAATCCAAACATTTGTATGGAACCAAAAAAGACCCCAAATAGCCATAGAAATCTTGAGAAAGAACAGTCAAAGCCATTGTAACCAAAACAACCTGGTACTGGCATAAGAACAGGCATATAAATCAATGGAACAGAACAGCGATCCCAGAAATTGACTCATGCCAATATGGTCAATTAATATTTGAAAATGGAGTAAAGACAGTCTTTTCAATAAATGATGTTGGGAAAATTGGACAGGTACATGCAAAAAATGAAACTAGATCACCAACTTACACCATGCACAAGAAAAAACTAAAAGTGGATAAAAGACTTAAATATAAGTCACGAAACCATAAAAATCCTGGAATAAAACATAGGCAGTAAAATCTCAGACATCTCAGATAGCAGAATTTTCACCAATACATCTCCTAGGGCAAGAGAAACAAAAGGAAAAAAATAAACAAATGGAACTACATCAAACTAAAAAGCTTCTGCCCAGCAAAGAAACCAAAATCAAAATGAAAAGAGAACATACTGTATAGAGAACCTATTCAACAATGATACATCTGGTAAGGGGTGAATTTTAAAAATATATAAAGAACTCATACAACTCAACAAAATTAAGACAACCCAATCCGAAAAATGGGCAAAGGACCTGGATAGACACTTCTCAAAGTGGACATACAGATGGCCAAGAGACATATAAAATAATACTCAAGGTCACTAATCATTGGAGAAATGAAAATTAAAACCACAATGAGGTATCACTTCATACTTATCAGAATGGCTACCATGAATAGATCAACAAACAGCAAGTGCTGGCGAGGATGTGGGGAAAAGGGAGCCCTACTACACTGCCTGGATGAATACAGACGTGTGCAGCCACTATGAAAAACAGTATGGAGATTCCTCAAAATATTAAAAATAAGACTTCCATTTGACCTAGTGATCTCACTTCTGGGAATATATTCTAAGAATCCAGAAACACTAATCAGAAAGAATATATGCACCCTATGTTCATAGCAGCACAATTTACAATAGCTAAGATCTGGAAACAGCCCAAATGCCCATCAATAGATGAGTGGGTAAAAAGCTGTGGTACATTTACACCATGGGATATAATGCAGCTGTAAAACAGGAAGATCTCTTACCCTTTGAGACAGCATGGATGGGTGACCTGGCGATTATTATGCTAAATGAAATAAGCCAGTCATAGAAAGACAAGTATCACATGACCTTACTCATATGTGGAATCTAATGAACAAAATAAACCAATGAATAAAATAGATCCACAGACATAGAAGCATGGAACAGACTGACGAACCTCAGAAGAAAGGGGGGAGGGTGAGAAGAGATTAACCAAAGAACATACGTGCATGCATGCATAGCCCATGGACACAGACAGTAGTGCAGGGAAGGCATCAGGTGGGGCGGGAGCAGGGTGGAGGGAGGCAGGTGGGGGTGGGGAGAATGAGACATCTGTGACACTATCCACAATAAAAATAAATTTTTAAAAAATTAAAAAAATTAGCAAATATGTACTGAACAGTTTAATATATATGTAAAAAATGAGCGGATAGTCTTGTCTTTCCTCTTCTTTCCATTAAATGGAGCTAAGAGCAGATTTGGCTGTAGTCCCCCCACCTACCCCTTCGGGTCCTACTTGAATTTGGTAAGAACAGGCCTTCCAAAAGAAAAGTAACACCAATGAAGTATCATGACATGGTCACTCCATCTGCATCCAAAGGGTCCTCATCTTCTGTCCCCAGAGTCTGAGCGTGGAGGAGGCAACGTGTCCAAGCAGTGACTGAATCAGCGCCTGAGCCAGCAACCACAGGCAGAAGAGATCAGTGCAAAGCTACAACAAACCCCTGTTGCTCAGTGGAAGAAACAGCAGAAGCATAGCATGGGAGAGACAGAAGGTGGAGTAACTTAATTATTAATTAACTAATTTGTTCAAAAAATGTTAATGTTCCTACCATGGAGATGGCTCTGCAGCTCAGCATGAGTCACTGTGGGAGAACCTGTCTTTATAAGGAAACTATAAGCCACTTGTATAAACCACGATGCTTTGAAAGCTGAAGTGCAATGAGTCCAGTTAACTAACTGGGTACAGACAATAACTGCTGTGGGCCCTTAGGGAAGGAAAAGATCCCTCGGTGTGGGAATGGTCAAGGAAAGCTTTATGAAGGTAATACAAATTCAAGTGCTTTAGAAGATGTATACAATTTGGTGAAGTTATAGTGGGAATCCCAGGTTGGGAAGGAAAATATGAGTATAAAAATATTAGGTATTATTGATCAATAGTGAGTTAAGATGAAGCTGTTGTGAAAGACTGTGGCTGTCTTGCAAAGGGGTTTAGATTTGAAAAATTTTCAATGTAAGCAACAATTGACAGCGTTTTTCTTGGTTTTGTTTTGCTCTCCTTACACCTCTCCTTCCCTTCCCTCTCTTTTGTTCTTTCTTCTTACTGTCTAAATTTTATTATTAAATTTTATACAATTTCAATTATGTACATTTTATTCACAATTGAGCCGTGTAGTACACAGGGATTACAACACCCTCACCCTGAATTAATAATTGCACTATTTTAACATTTATTTTCAATGCCCTTACCAGTAACTTACTGCAGACTCCACGTAAGGGCTGTCTTCTCTCAGGCTTATGTTTGAACTTGTCAGGATGCCCTGTGTTTCATGTCTCTTTGGAGATGCGCTTCTGCAGCCATCTGGGTCCCCCTCCAGCCTGGACCAGATGCTCCTGGGTCTGTCACGCGGGGCCTACCGTTTCCCCTTCCTTCTATGGGACATGTCCTCCCTCGCCTCCCGGGAGGACCCTGTTTCTTGGGTCTTCATGTCCCTGCTCCTACTTCCTCCCTGTGGTGGGCTCACCCCTGGGGTCTGAGGAAAGAGCCCAGAGAAGCGACTTGTTTGAGACACTGTTGAAGGAGAATCTAATCTGACTCAGTATTGGTGAGTATAGCTGTAAACGGGAAGTCTTTTTTCTGGGAATTTTGAAGGTTTTTTTTCTTTTTCTTTCTTTTAATCCTCACCTGAGGATATTTTTTTCCATTGCTTTTCAGAGAGAGTGGAAGAGGGAGAGAGAGGGGGAGAGGGAGAGGGAGGAGGAGAGGGAGAGAGGGAGGGGGAGAGGGGGAGGGGGAGAGGGAGAGAAGGGGGAGAGGGGGAGGGGGAGAGAAGGGGGAGAGAAGGGGGAGAGGGGGAGGGGGAAAGAAGGGGGAGAGAAGGGGGAGAGGGGGAGGGGGAGGGGGAGAGGGGGGGAGAGGGGGAGGGAGAGGGAGGGGGAGAGGGAGAGGGCGGGAGAGGGAGGGGGAGAGGGAGAGGGCGGGAGAGGGAGGGGGAGAGGGAGAGGGAGGGGGAGGGAGAGGGAGAGGGAGAGGGAGGGGGAGGGAGGGGGAGAGGGAGAGGGAGGGGGAGAGGGAGGGAGAGGGAGGGGCAGAGGGGGAGGGAGGGGGAGAGGGCAGGAGAGGGTGAGGGCGGGAGAGGGAGGGGAGAGGGAGAGGGAGGGGAGAGGGAGAGGGAGAGGGAGAGGGAGAGGGAGAGGGAGAGGGAGAAGGAGAGGGAGAGGGAGAGGGAGAGGGAGGGAGGGGAGAGGGAGAGGGGGAGGGCGGGAGAGGGAGGGAGAGGGAGGGAGAGGGAGAGAGGGAGGGAGGGGGAGGAGGAGGAGAGGGAGAGGGGGAGGGAGAGAGGGGGAGGGAGGGAGGGAGAGAGGGGGAGGGAGGGAGAGAGGGGGAGGGAGGGAGGGAGAGGGAGAGAAGGGGGAGACACCTCAGTGTGAGACAGACACATGATTGGTTGCCTACCAGGCACCCCCCAGTGAGGGCAGGGACCAAGCCTGCCAGCAAGGTACATGACCTTGCTCAAAATTGAACTCAGGACCCTTCATTCCGTGGGCCAATGCTTTAACCACTGAGCCAGACCAGCCAGGACTGATGGTGTTTTTCTGAGGTCTTCTAAGTCCCAGTGTTGCTGTGAAAAGTGCTATTCAGATCTGTCTTCCTTTGTAATTTTCCAGTTTTATCTCTGGAGCTTTCTGCCCGGAATCCTTCTTAATTCAGATGATAGATGGCCATGAATCCTCTAATTCTTTTTATGCTTTCTCTTTTCTATCCCTCTGTCTTTTAGTTTCATCTTCTGTGATATATTCTTGGCCATATATCCAATTCTTGTTTTGAATCTTTTATTTCTACTCTCATCGTTAATCTTGCTAAGGGTCTTAATTGTAGTTTCCTATCTCCTTTTCTTCTTTCTCCAATTCCTTTTGTTGCTCTGGCATCGTCTCTATTTCTTCCAAGTTTCTTTTTCCCCAGACTTGTTTTGTTTTGGCCTCTGACTTTTCAGTTGAAGGTTTTCCTCAAGTGTATGTTGATTCTTTACTCTGTGGTCCTATGGAGGAGAGCAGTAGCAAAACCCTCCTGGAAGCTCTTGTTGCTTCAGAGGTGCTTGTCCATTGGAAGCTTCACTGTAGGTTAGTACAGGTGGGAAACCACAATGGTCAAAGTCTCTACTTATTTTTTTGTGGCTGGTAACATGTCTTTTGTTTCTTATTTATTTTTTTCTCAAGGGAAATGCTTTGATTTCTTGACTGGTTTGAGGAAGGGGTACAGGGCCAAAACCTATCTGTTAGCATTCATGAGCCTAATAGAAAAGGTTCCCAGAGATCTCACTGTTTCATATGGAGATTTTTATTTTATTCTCTGTGTTTTCAGCTTGCCTGCTGTTCCATGTCCAGCATCCTAAAAAGAATTAACCTAAAGTTTTCTGGCAAGATAGAGGAGGGACAGCTACTGCTTCTTATGTAGACTTTTAAATTATTTAAATTTTTAACTCCACCTTTTCCCTCAAATTGAGAGGCAAATTTGGTATTCCAGTTCTATGCTCCAATGAAGTTCTTTGGAAAAAGTTTTAACTTTGCAAATTATCAGAGTTAGCTACTGCTCTGTTGGCTTTCTATCTTCCACATTTTGGAGGTTCTGCTGTTCGTCTTTAAGGATTTGTCTCCCTTTTTTTCTTCTGTTGTTGTTTTTGTGGAACTATAGGAGGGATCCAGAGCATCGCAAGCTGGGACAATATCCTTAGGCTGCCACAAGCAATTGGGAGCTGCTGATGGCTTCTGAAAATGAGACATGAAAGAAGCAGGGGTTTTAGAAAACGTGTCTTCAGAAAATGGGGTAAATGGTAAATTGAATGTAGGAAAGGCTGAAAAGAAAGATAAAAGAATAGAAGCTTTGAAAATAGCTGGGGATAAGATAATAGGACTACACAGGGGAATAAGGGTGATTCATATCTATAAACAGACCACTAAGGACCAACGATTTTTCCAAACCTTGCATTTATAACTGTGGGTAGTTGTATTTTCCAAAGACAACTGCCTGGATATATCCATCCTACATACTATTCTTACAATGTGATTTAACTGTCCTCCATGGGGTTTAGAGATAGGTTATATTTCTGCCCTACTGAATCTGGTTGGCCTGTGACTATGGCAAGATAGGCACTGTGTGATTTGGCTCAATGATGACAGTCAAAATGGCTTCTGCCTGGTTTGCTGTCCTTTGGGACACTTATCTTTGGAGGCTTGAGTGTCCATGTAAGACATGAAGCTTCTCTGAAGCTACCATGAGGCACAGACCACGAGGAAAGACATAAAATTAGAGAGATGCCCAAAGGACCAAAGCTGTGAGTTTTCGTAGGCTAGGCACCAGCCATGTGTGCGATGAAGCCTTGGAGATGATCCCAGCTCCAGCCCCTGCTGCTACTGATGTCCCTACTCGATGGTAGTTGTGGAGAGGCCCTGAGTGAGAACTGCCTAGCAGAGCTCAATTAAACTACAGACCCCTAAGAGATAACAGGAATAGTAAATGTTATTTTAAGCCACTAAGTTTTGAGGTGGCTTGTTATGCAGCCGTATAGGAGGATAAATAAATAATTATAGTACAATGTGATAAATCTCCTAATAGCTGTGCTGACAATGCTATTAAAGCACAGGGAAGGAAGTTTCTGACTTTGCTGCGTAGTGTGGGAGGGAGTGGGACGATTAGGGAAGTGTTTGCAGGAGAGGTCAGTTATTAGCCACAGCTTTAAAGATGAATGGGTGCCTGTGAACTGCGTACTGGAAATGGAGAGAAAGAAAAAAATTGGTAACATTTTGAGACTGCCTGACTGTGTGACAAGACACAGAGGAAAAGAGAAGCTATAAATGGCTATGAGGGGTTTTATTTCTTATTATTCATTAAAGATATTCTAGTATTAATACCCACTGCCTACATAGCTTCTTTTGCCTCATTTAAATTATTTTACCTGAATTGGATCAAAATATACAGTGTTCAATAAAAGAGTCTTTATTGGTAGAGCAAGGTAAAGTCTGGAATCTAGATAGACATGCAGTAGTAATATCCTCAATAACT
Source organism: Miniopterus natalensis (assembly GCF_054644295.1). Lineage (NCBI taxonomy): Eukaryota > Metazoa > Chordata > Mammalia > Chiroptera > Miniopteridae > Miniopterus > Miniopterus natalensis. Next base: position 1,585,967 of record NC_142100.1, read on the forward strand.
AGCATGTGACCTCCTTTCTCTATGCAAAATTAAGAAGTCACTGCAGTCATTGAAAATCTCAGCATGACTGTGTCTGTGATTCGCGCTCCCAGCACCCTCTTTGCATCTGCCAGAGGCTCAGGCTGTGCTCCTCCCTTGGCACGCACACATGCACACATTGAGATAAAGGGCAATCACTTCTTCATTTCTTGGCTTATTTACTTATTGGCACCAGCCCCTTACCAAGTGACACGTTGGGGGTGAAGAAGCAAGGTGGCTATGGAGGAGACTGGAGGAGAAATAACATTTTCCTGAAAAAGGACTTCTTGGTATTCCCTTCTGATCAAGAGTGTGGAAAACAACTTAATTAAGAGACCATGCTTAATGACAAGGAAGTAAAATGTTCCTCATCTTATGGATCCTTCTGCTAAAGAAAGCTCCCAGTCGCCCTGCCTAGTGAACTGGCTATGCTAGAATTCATCGTCACCAAAGCTCTAACATTAAATTGCAGGGCAGGAACCCTTATGATTGGGCAGAGACTATAGACATTCTGTCGTTTCAAGTGCTCCTCTAATATGAAAATATACCTGCAAGCACTCAGTTGGGACTTTCCCGGAAAGTGGAGGCACTCTGCATGACTGAACTTTTCAGCCCTATGCATGAGCCATGCTTATTCCTGAAGCACCATACACTTCCATGTCTTTCATACTTGCCCAGTTACTTCTGTCTACATTTCTTTTCCATCCCTTCCTCATCCAAAAACTCTATTCTCATCCTCAGAAGCACACTTTAATAATGCCTTCTCTGAAAAAGATGCAGAACTTAGTTTCTACTAAATGCTGCCTTAGCCCATTGGCAGTAAAGCATAGAAACTATGAATACAAATTTTGGAGTGAGATAGACATGGTTTTACATCCTGACTCTGAAGATGACTAATTCTGTGATTTGGGGGAAAGCAGTTGTGTTAGTTTCCTAGGGTTGCTGTTACAAAGTACCACAAACTTGGATGGCTTAAAACAACAGAAATGTATTGCCTCACAGGTCTAGAGGTTAGAAGTCCAAAATCATAGTGTCGGCAAGGCATGCTTCCTCTGAAGGACCTGGGGGAGACCCCCCTCCTTGCCTCTCCTAGCTCCTGGTGTTTGTCTGCAACTGCTAGCTTTCCTTGGCTTGTAAATGCACCACTCCAATCTCTGCTTCCACTTCACATGCCATCTTCCTGTGTGTCTCTACATTATCTTTCCTCTGTGCATGTCTGTCTCTGTGCCCAAACTCCCTTTTTTCTCAGAACACCAGTCATTTTGGATTAGGGCCCACTCTAATGACTTCAGCTAACTTGATTACAGCTGCAAAGACCCTGTTTCCAAATAAGGTCATGCTCAGAGGTACTTAAAGTTATGTTCATAGGCACTGATGGTGAAGACTTTAATATATCTTTTGAGGGCCACAATTCAACCCATAACAGCAATTGGCCTTCCTCAGCTTTAGTTGTCTTATCTGAAATGCGAAGGATTACAAGAGCATCAAAGTCAAAGAGAGATTGTGTGTGAAATATCTGAAGTGTTAGACATTATGCTTCTCAAATAGCTCTCAGAGAAAGGTGGCTCTTATTAAGGAAACCCCCCACATGCTGAGGAACAGGTCCTCTCCTCCAAAACGCACTGCAACTGCCATATGTACAGAAATCCTTCTGAGGCCTGGGAGATGGGAGCAGTGTTAACTAGTTCAAGATCACCAAAGAGTAAGTGACTTTAAAAGAATAGAGGCATAGTCTGACCATTTGGTTCATCTCAAACTATCGCTGATCCAAGTTTGTTTTTATGTATGGAGTTGGCAGATCTCCTTCTGCTAAAAAAAGTTACATTTGAAGGAGAAGCCATCAACTTGACTTTACTTCTTTCTTGTGTGATTTTGGAGGCTTACCAGAAAGCACCTTGTCTCTCATCCTGAATACCCCCAGAGCCTCAGCACCTGAGGCCTGAACAGAGGTCTGGCTGCACCAAGACTTCTTTTATGTGCCTATTACCTGGGAATAGACTCAGTGACGTTTGCCTAGCCCATGGGAAGAAGAGTTGAGGGTGAAAAGCAACCCTATGACCTGCTTCTTTATGCCTGGCCATCCCAGCCCTAAGGAGGCATCCCTAGAGTCCTGACAACTCCCTCACATCAGTGCTCAAATGAAAGCCATCAGAAAAAATTAATTTTACCTGGGGAACCCTTCTGTCTGGGTCTACTGCATTATTCCTTGGCCTTTGAAATTAGTGATAGTTAAAGCAATAAAGGCTAATTTTATGCTCTAGAGCCTGATGGTGAAAACTATTTTAGGTGATGGTTTGTGACTGGTTGATTTAGGAAACCAACAAACCTGCCAGCAGAACATAACGCAGCACTACGGGAGTGAAAGGGCAAGCATACGTTGTTCTGCATCATGCAAGGCAACTGAAACGCAATTCAGCAGATCAAATGCAGCTTTTATTGACTTTTACTAATTTTCTTTTAGAAAATAAATATTCCAAATTATTTCTCATATATCCCTTTATATAGATAATTTTAAAAATACTATAGTTGCTTTTTGTATAATTAAGAATATGGGTTTTTGATTCTGAATTCCTAAGTTCAGATGCATGCTCAGCTGTTTGTTATGTGGCCTCAGTTTCAACAGCTATAAAATACAGATAATAATAGTATCTACCTCATAGGGTTGGTGCAAAGATTAGTTAAAAGAAATACTTAGCACCTGGCCCAGAATAAATGCTCATTGTTAACTTTTATTCTTCCCTTTCTTCATTCTCTTTACATTTATAAAATACATGTAAGACAGGGAATGTAGAGATGAATCAGACATAATTTCTGCCTTTGAGGGGTTTAGGAAGACAAGCTTGTGAACAACAACCACACATATAGATCCGAAGACGGAAGCATGTACAATCCACTCTGGGAGGCATAAAGGGGAGCTATGTGGCAGAAGAGTTAGAGGTTTTGCATAGCTTGTCTTTCTAAAGTGAGGTGTGGGACAGAATTCTCCATCTGGCACTTACGTACCCCATGGGAATGGAAACAGGCTGGGACAGAAACTAATAACTGCCCCTCAAATACTTCTGAGCTCTGTCTACCACCAGATTTCCCCTCACTCTCAAACCTATGGTAGTCAGATTTCTATTTCCATTCCTCCACTAAAACTTCTCTTCTGGAGGTCAACTTCAATGGTCTCTTCAATTCACTTACTGTGCTATTTTTTTCTTGTATTTCCTACTTTTGTTATTTTATTTTTCAGTTATAGTTTATATTCAATATTATTTTGTACTAGTTTCAGGTGTACAGCATTGTGGTTAGACAATCATATAATTTACAAAGTGTCTCCCTTGATATTCCTAGTACCCACCTGGCACCATCTATATTTATTACAATATAATTGACTAAATTCCCTGTGCTGCACTTTACATCCCCATGACTATTTCATAACTACCAATCTGTACTTCTTGATTCCTTCACTTTTTTTCATCCACTCCCCCACTCCCGCCTTCCCTCTGAGATTCGTCAGTCTGTTCCATGCTTCTATGTCTCTGGATCTATTTTGTCCATCACTTTATTATGTTCCTTAGATTCCACATATAGATGAGATCATGTGATATTTGTCTTTCTCTGATTTATTTCACTTAGCATAATACACTCCAGGTCCTTCCGTAGTGTCCCAAACAGTACAAGATCCTTCTTCTTTACAGCTGCATAGTATTCCATGGTGTAAATATCCCACAGCTTTTCTATCCACTCATCTACTGATGGGCACTTGAGCTGTTTCCAGATCTTAGCTATTGTAATTTGTGCTGCTATGAACATCGGGGTGCATAATTTCTTTCTGATTAGTGTTTCAGGTTTCTTAGGATATATTCCTAGAAGTGGGATCACTGGGTCAAATGGCAGTTCCATATTTAATCTTTTGAGGAACCTCCATACTGTTTTCCACAGTGGCTGCACCAGTCTGCATTCCCACCAGCAGTGCACTAGGGCTCCCCTTTCTCCACACCCTCGCCGGCACTTGTTGTTCATTGATTTGTTGATGGAGCCATTCTGACAGGTGTGAAGTGATACCTCATTGTGGTTTTAATTTTCATTTCTCCGATGATTAGTGACTTAGAGCATTTATTCATATGTCTCTTGGCCATCTGCATGTCCTCTTTGGAGAAGTGTCTATTTACATCCATGTCTATTTAGGTCCTTTGCCTATTTTTTAATTGGGCTGTTGGTCTTCCTTTTGATGTTACGTGAGTTTCTTATTTATTTTGGATATTAACCCTTTATCAGATGTGTCATGGCAAATATGTTCTCCCATACAGTGGGCTCCTTTTCATTTTGCTGAAGGTTTCTTTTGCTGGGCAGAAGCTTTTAATTTTGATATAGTCTCATTTCTTTATTTTCTCCTTTGTTTCTCTTGCCCTAAGAGATGTATCTGACAAACATATTGCTACGAGAGATGCCTGAGATTTTGCTGCCTACATTTTCTTCTAGGACTTCTATGGTTTCAAGACTTACATTTAAGTCTTTTATTGATTTTGAGTTTATTTTTGTGTATGGCTTAAGTTGGTGGTCTACCTTATTTTTTTTGCATATACCTGTCCAATTTTCCGAACACTGTTTATTGAAGAGACTGTCTTTACTCCATTGTATGTTCTTGCCTCCTTTGTCAAATATTAATTGACATAATGGCTTGGGTCGGTTTCTGGGTTCTCTGTTCTGTTCCACTGATCTATATCTGTTCTTGTGCCAGTACCAGGCTGATTTGATTATCTTCACTTTGTAGTATAACTTGATATTTGGTATTGTGATCCCTCCAACTTTATTTTTCTTTCTCAAGATGGCTGTGGCTAGTAGGGGTCTGTTTTGGTTCCATAGAAATTTTTGAAGTGTTTGTTCTAGATCTGTGAAATATGTTGTTGGTAGTTTAATAGGGATTGCATTGAATTTATAGATTGCTTTGGGTAATATGGACATTTTAATGATATTAATTCTTCCAGTCCATGAACATGATATAGTCTTCCACTTGTTTATATCTTCCTCTATCTCTTTTGGCAATTTCCTGTAGTTTTACAAGTACAGGTCTTATATCTCCTTGGTTAAGTTTATTCCTAAGTTTCTTAATTTTTTTGTTGCAATGGTAAATAGGATTGTTGTTTTAGTTTCTTTTTCTGAGAGTTCATTATTGGTGTATGAAAATGCCATCAATTTCTGGGTGTTAATTTTGTATCCTGCTACCTTGCTGAATTCATTTATTAAATCTAGTTGTTTTTTGGTGGCCTCCTTAGGGTTTTCTATGTACAATATCATGTCATCTGCAAATAATGACAGTTTTACTTCCTCTTTTCCAATTTGGATGCCTTTTATGTTTTCTTCTTGTCGGATTGCTGTGGCTAGGATTTCCATATTGAATAAGAGTGGTAAAGTGAACACCCCTTTCTTGTTCCTGTTCTTAGGGGAAATGCTTTTAGTTTTTGCCCATTGAGTATGATGTTGGCTGTAAGTTTGTCATGTATGGCCTTTATTATGTTGCGGTATGATCTCTCTATTCCCACTTTGCTAAGAGTATTTATCAAAAATGGGTGTTGGATTTTGTCAAATGCTTTTTCTGCCCCTATTGATATGATCATGTGATTTTTGCCTTTCAATTTTTTTATGTGATGTATCATGTTTATTGATTTGCGAATGTTGTACCAGCCTTGCATCCCTAGAATAAATCCCACTTGCTTATGATGTATGATCTTTTTAAGATATTGCTGGATCCAATTTGCTATTATTTTGTTGAGGAATTTAGCATCTATGTTCATCAGGGATGTTGGCCTGTAAATTTCCTTCTTTGTAGCGTCTTTATCTGGTTTTGGGATTAGGCTAATGCTGGCCTTGTAAAAAGAGCTTGGAAGTGTTCCTTCCTCTTGGATTTTTTGGACTAGTTTGAGGAGGATAGGTGTTAATTTTTCTTTGTATATTTGGTAAAACTCCCTGTGAAACCATCCGGACCAGGGCTTTTGTGTGCTGGGAGTTCTTTGGTTCTTCAATTTCATCAGCAGTTACCAGCCTACTGAGGTTTTCTGACTCTTCCTGATTTTGTTTCAGAAGGTTGGATTTTTCTAGGAATTTGTCCAATTCATCCAGGTTGTCCAGCTTGGTGGCATATAGTTTTTCATAGTATTTTCTTACAATCCTTTGTATTTCTGTTCAGTCAGTTGTTACTTCACCTCTTTTATTTTGATTTTGTTTATTTGGGTCCTCTCTCTTTGTTCGTTTGTTTCTTCTTCTTTTTTTAAATATGTCTTTATTGATTTCAAAGAGAGGAAGGGAGAGGGAGAGAGAGAGAGAGATAGAAACATCAATGATAAGAGAGTCATTATCTGCTGCCTCCTGCAAGCCCCCTACTGGGGACTGAGCCCATAACTGGGGCATGTTGAGGCATGTGCCCTGACAGGGAATTGAAGGAAGATCTCGTGGATCAAAGGTCAATGCTCCTCCAGTGATTCAAGCTGGCCGGGCTCTCTTTGTTTCTTGATGAGTCTGATTAAAGAATCATCAATCTTCTTTACCTTTTCAAAGAACCAGCTCTTGGTTTCATTGATCTTTTGTATTGTTTTTTTAAGTCTCTATGTCATTTATTTTCTGTCTGATTTTTATTATTTCCTTCCTTCTACTTATTCTGGGCTTTTATTTTTGTTCTCTTTCTAAATCTTTAAGTTATAGGGCTAGACAGTTTATTAGAAGTTTTTCTTGTTTTTTCTAGGTAGGACTGTAGTGCTATGAACTTCCCTCTCAGGACTGCTCTCACTGTGTCCCATAGATTTTGAATTGTTGTGTGTTCATTTTCATTTGTTTCCAGGAAGTTTTTTATTTCTTCCTTGATCTCTTTGGTAACCTATTCATTGTTTAAAAACATGTTTTTTAGCCTCCATGTGTTTGAATGTTTTTTACTGTTTTTATTGTAGTTGATTTCTAATTTCATGCCACCATGGTTCCAGAAGATGCTTGATATGATTTAAATCTTCTTGAACTTGTAGAGACTTCTTTTGTGTCCTAACATGTGGTCTATCTTTGAGAATGTCCCATGTGCACTTAAGAAGAATGCATATTCTGCAGCTTTGGGGAGAAATGTTCTGTAAATGTCAATTAAATCCATTTGATCAGTGTGTCATTTAGGGTCACTGTTTCCTTGTTGATTTTTTTTTTGTCTGGAACACCCATTCAGTGAAGCCAGTGGGGAATTAAAGTCTCCTACTATGACTGTATGGCTGTCATTCTCTCCCTTAGAGTCCTCTGGAAGATTTTTTATAAATTTAATTGCTCCTATATTAGGTACATATATGTTTATCAAGGTTATATCCTCTTGTTGGATCTTTCCCTTTAGTAATATGTAGTGACCTTTCTTGTCTCTCTTTATGGTCTTCACTTTGAAGTGTATTTTGTCAGATATGAGTATTGTTACCTCAGCTTTTTTTTTTCACTTCTATTTGCATGGAAAATTTTTTTCCATTCCTTCACCTTTATCTTGTGTGAGTCTTTTTCTGACATGGGTCTTTTGTAGACTGCATATATTTAGGTCCTGTTTTCTTTTTTTTAAGTTTTTTTTTTTTTTAACCCTCACCTGAGGATTATTTTCCATTGCTTTTTCAGAGGGAATGGAAGGAAGAGAGAGAGAGAGAGAGAGAGAGAGAGGGAGAGAGAGAGAGAGAGAGACTCAACCAATGTTGCTTTCCTCATGTGCCCTGCCCAGGGTCTGGGATTGAGCCTGCAAGCAAGCATGCCCTTGGCTGGAATCAAACCCAGAACCTTTCAGTCCACAGGTTGAAGCCCTAACCATTGTGCCAACTGGCTAGGGCTAGGTCTTGTTTTCTTATCCACTCAGCTACTCTGTGCCTTTTGATTGGAGCATTGAATCCATTTACATTTAAAGTTATTATTGATAGATACTTATCTATTGCCATTTTAATTTTTTATGCCTATGTTTCTCTCTCTCTCTATTTCTACTTCTTATTACAGCAGTCCCTTTAACATTTCTTGCAATGCTGGTTTGTGGTGATAAACCCCTTTAGCTTTTATTTTTTATCTGGGAAACTGTTTATTTCACCATCTATTTTTAATGACAGCCTTGCTGGATAGAGTATTTTTGGGTTCAGGTCCTTGTTTTGCATTACCTTGAATACTTCATGACATTCCCTTCTGGCCTGTGGGGTTTCTGATGGGAAACCAGCTGACAGCCTTATGGGAGCTCCTTTGTAGATAACAGATTGCTTTTCTGTTGCTGCCTTTAAGATTCTCTCTTTGTCTTGAATTTTTGGCATTTTAATTATGATGTGTCTTGGTTTGGGCCTCTTTGGGTTCTTCTTGTTTGGTACTCTCTGCACTTCCTGAACATTTAGGTCTGTTTCCATCATCAGGATGAGGAGATTTTGCATCATTTTTTTCACATAGGTTCTCAATTCCTTGCTCTAGCCCTTCTTCTGGCATCCCTGTGATGAAAATGTCGTTATGCTTGAAGTTGTCCCAATGGTACCTTATACTTCCTAGTTTGTTTTATTTTATATTTTTACTTTTTGCTGTTCTGATTGGGTTTATCTGCTTTCTTATCTTCTAAATCTCTAATTTGATCTACTGTGTCATCTTCACTGTTGATTCCTTATAATGTATTCTTCATTTCAGTTAATATATTATTTATTTTGACTGTTTTTTTCCTCATGTTTTCTAGTTTTGTTTTTGTATTTCTTATCTCTTTGTTTATGTTCCCACTGAGTTTATCTACTCTTCCCCTAAGTTCATTGAGCATTTTTATACAGTGTTTTGAATTCTGCACCTGGTAGATTGTTTGTCTCCATTTTGTTTAGTTCTTTTATAGAGTTTGTTCTATTCTTTCATTTGGGACATGTTTATTTGTCTCCTAATTTTGGCTGCCTCCCTGTTTTTGTTTCTATGTATTAGGTAGAGCTGCTTCATCCCGGGCTTGGTAGAGTGGCCTTATGTAGTAGATGTTTTGTAGGGTCCAGTGGCACTGTCTCCTTGTTCACCCCAGCTGGACACTCCAGGTGCACTCTCCTGGTGGGCTCTGTGCACCCTCCTGTTGTAGGTGAGCCTTAACTGCTGTTGGTAGATCAATGGGAGGGATCTGCCCCAGTCAAATTGACTGCAAGTACTGGCTGCCACCATTGTGGAAGATCAGCTGTGCAGGGGACCACCACAAGGAGCAGGACTTACTTCAGCTGGGCTCTAGTGCCTGCTGAATCTCCCTCTTGAGTGTGTCACTTGTGCAGGTTGTTGCATGGTACTCTGACATGGTCTGAAGCTGTCTGCTGGGTGAACTGTCTCTGGGGCTTCCTGGGACCTGCAGATCAAAGTCAGTTGCCACCTCTGTCCTGCCCAGGGCCATCTAGCATGAGCTACAAAGTAATCTGCTAGTTTAGCTGGGCTTGAAGTTTCCCAGGAGAGGCCAAGCTGTAAACCAAGGCTGGCTGATGCAAGTGCTGAGCCTGAGACAACTTAGCAAAAGTTATGGGTCATGCTGAGAACAGATGTTTCTTGTTTGAGATATTTTATGAAAGTCACAGCATGAGCCAAGATAGGTTGTTTGTATGGAAAAGTCACTGGAAATTGTCTGGGTGGGCCTGCAGGTTGGGTGTGCAAGGTCTGAGGTGATCATCAGGATGAGGCAAACAGTATTAGCCAGACTGAGGAAGACTTAGATATCATGCTTGCTTGCCATCTGTGGGGAGGGAGGGCTCAGAAAAGGCACAATGGCCTCTGCAAGCACTTCTTTTAGGGAGAAAGCTTTCCCTCCAGTCCATGTTCCAATGCCAGACAATTCAGTTCCTTCTTATATGTCCCTGTTGCCTTTCCAGCTGCTGCTCCAGTGCTGGAACTCAGAGTGAGTGAATTCAACTAAGGCTGTGCACAGGCCCTTTAAGAGGAATTGCCTGGGACTCCAGAAACCTTCCATCTCACTCAGCCACAATCTTTGGTTTTTATAGTCAGAAGTAATGGGGACTTCTATTCCTGGCCTTGGAACACTGGGCTGGGGAGCCTGGTATGGAGCTGAGACCTCCTCACTCCTCCAGGGGTTCCTGCACAGTGGAGATACTCCTCCTAATTTTCATCTGCTACATATATGTTTGGGACCAGCCCTTTTTGTGTCTCTGCCCTGCCCCCCTTCCCCACCTGTACCAGTCACAATGTGGCTTCTTCTTTATATCCTTAGTTGTAGGGCTTAGTTTTGGCTAGCTTTTAGGCAGTTCAGAATTTTGGTTGTTCTGTAGTTTAGCTGTAATTTTGATGTGTCAAAATATTTTTCAAAAGCTTATCCCCATCAAAGCAAAATAATTTAGCCCCCTCTATGTTTACTTTTTACTTTTCTTTTACCTCTAATAAAGCAACCATTACATTTTAATTTTTTCTTTAGAATTTTGCTAGCCTTAGAAGACAAGACCAGAGAAGCAACAATCAAGTTCAGTATTGATTGCTTGAAGTGATGTAATGACAGTGTTGGCAGAAATGCATGGAAGAAGATATAATTTATGAAACTTGGTGGTTTTATTAATTGCAGGAAGTCAAGGTCACATTCAGGTAAATGATGAAGTCTAGTTTTCTGACTTGGCTAACCTGATGGATGGTAATTCTAGTATTTGTAGATAGGGAGTTGTAGAGAAATAGAGGCTTTGGGAGAAAATAAATTAGCTCAGTGTGGCACATGAATATCTATGGGGATCCATAAAAATGTATTCTATAGGCAGGTAGATGCACAAGTCTGTAGTCTGGTTATAGATGTGTTGAAAATCAGGCCTTTTAGTATTCATTAACATGTCTTTTGGTTAGCTATGGAAGCTTGGACATAGTTTCCATCAGAAAATTAGTTTCAGTTTCATACATAAAATACTCTGTCTTAAACTTCTGCAATTCTTATGTAAACTAGTACAATACTCTCAACAAATCCTTTAAAATTGGTTAGGTCAATGTATGTGGGTTTTTTCAATAATACCAGTTATTTCCTTTTTCTTGTGATATTACATTAGCTAGCACTCCCAGTATAATGTTCAGTAGGAGAGGTGAGGGAGCACATCTGTGTGGTTTTAAAAGAATTATTTGTCCATAACTATAGAATGTCCTAGTATAATCTAATGTCACTTTGTAGTGAGGTTGCCTTAACATTAGGATAATATTGTAGTAGTTAGTTTCTAATACTCATTCACCCCTTCTTTTATTGTAATGGTATTTTAGCTGAATACATGCTCTCTTAGAACAATGACTACTTATTCTAGCTCCCTTATAGTTGTACGCAGGTAACTGGACATTTGAAGTATGCCAAAATATGAGGCAGCTTTTAGGGATTTTTCACAGATTTGGCTAGTCCATACACTTTCCTCAATTCTTCTCTTTCTTTATTTTCCTTTATATATTCTAGAATGAGGATGCTGCATTTTTGGACCATAGTATATGAGGTCAAGGGTGAAACTATGACCTGAAAGGAGTCAGACAGCTTTGTGGAACTGAATCGCCATATTAGCTCTGGACTGCGGGCCTGTCATGACTTTTCTATATGTGACAGAAAAAACTTACTTTGTATAAGCCACTTTTTAAACTTTCTCTCAGTATAATCCTAACTGATAGAGTAGACAACAAAGTGAGTGTTAGCCCACCCATTTCATGCCAATTCATATTTCTTTTTCTGTTTCTATGAAGCTGTTTTTTCACACTCTTGTCCAAAGAGAAGTTTTAAACACTACACAACCAGCTGATTGTCCTTGTGTTCCAGAAGCCCAGTGATATGGGAAGTTTGTGCACAGGTTATTACGGGAGCTCTGAGGTGAGGATATTTAAATAAGAAGAAACTGTGCAAAGGCCATTCTGGGTGATAGAAATTTCAAGTAGAAAACTACAGATTTAGTGAGTTGCAAGGAGTTTGGCATGGTTGAGTATAATTTGTGCAGCTGAGGTTGAAGCTAAAGAAGTAGACAGGAGTCTGATACCAAAAGGTCTTTTCTGCTCTGCTGAGGATCCTGTCTCTCTCCTGCTCCCTTGGAATGTTTTTCTAAAGAATAAGAAGAAGTGAAATCTTGGCCATCAAATTACCTTGATAAGCAGATAAGGGTTTATGTATGTGCCTCATACCTGTTGGTACAACTTGGAGAAACTGAAAACTAAGGCAATTCTAAGGAGGTGGTGCTGGAAAAGGAAAATATCAGAGTCAATCCTACAAATAATCAAGTAGCTCCAGGAAGATTACCTTTTGAAAACTGTCTCCTTTCCAAATATCACAGGACCTAAAATTCTACCATCAATGGCATATTTATTAATTCTTATTAATAATGTTTTGGAATTAATATAAGAAACAGGAGACATTAATAGAAGTAAAATAATTTGCTTCCAAGGTTTACTGTTATCTGAAACTGGGAGTCATGTGGCAATGGAGCCCAATAAGAATTTGAGGAACATAAGTGATAGACGGTAAATGAGACCAGGAAGGAAATGAGCTAACTGGGATAGCAAGCTGCTTGCCAGAACAGCAGGTATACATTGGCGAATGAGAAACCAGAGGGCTACTGCTGCTGACCACATCTTCCTCACAACTGTGTGCAGACAGTCTGGTTGGGTAGTGAGGGAACTAGCACAAAAGGCTGTTAAGGAGAGTTGACAGATCAGGGAGAGAACAGCATGCTACAAGGTGGAAAGCCCAATATATTGACTGCTGAATGTGAATCTTCCTTGCCATCACTGCTCTTACATTTATGTTCCCCAGTGCAGGCTCAGTCTCACTTGCCAAATAAAAAGGGGGTTGGAAGATTGTTGGCCTCCTGCCCACCTGGGTACCTGCTGGGAGAATTTTGCATGTGCTGCTAAGTGCTCAGTGGCACTCAGGTCTCCCTTTAACATTCTTAATTACCTGAAATTCAGCCACATGATCCTTCTGCTTGTCTGGACAGGTACTTGATGGCAGCTGGTATTAGAAACCTACCAATGATCCCAGAACCCTCAAGTTCCATCTTTACTCATCAGGGAGGATCCTCTCAGGTCACTGAGAAAAATGTGTATCTATGTCTGCATGTGTGTGGGCACATATGTATAGCTGGGTTTATGTTTGTGCCTCTGGGTTCCAGATGGAGATCTATATGCATATATATATGAGGGGAAGTTGGAGCAGGTGCAGATATTCTCAGAAGGATTCTCTTGACTATTGATGATGATTTGGGGACACTGTTTTAAACTTTCTCAAGAAATCAGAAATAATCCAATCTCAATGTGAGCCAGCACAGAAATATTCTGATAAATAACTGTGTTCATTTTTCTTGAGAGAGAGGAGGAACAGTTTTCTGGGTATTAGGGCAGAGAGGAAGGAAGTGAGATTGAGGAAATTTTTTGAGTTGAGATCATTTTGCCCTCCCTGAACAAATTCCCCAAATCTCCATTCTTCTGATTCTGTTTTGGGAAGAAGGTTTTGAAATGGTATTTGTGTGATGCATGATTTTACACACATACACTCATATATGCTCATGTGTATACATGCATGAATTAACATACTTCCTCAGTACATGCAGTGTGCAAGGTGTTTTGCTAGAAACTTTGGAGGGTGGAAAAGTAGTTTTACATCTGTTCTCAAAGATCTCAAACTCTGTTAATGAGGGAAAGTATAATAGGAAGCAATAAGTGTTATAAGCCAAATAGCTGGTATGGTCATGTGGAAAGGAAGTTCAGAAAAGGAGGGAATCACTCCCACTGCAGAGGTCAGGAAAGGCTGAAAGGAGGAGCTGTACCATGAGCCTGGTTTTGAAGTATGAAGTCTGTTCTTATATGGGTTCTTACATGTTCAATGTTTGAATATGTTGCTAAAAACAGTCATTGAAAAAATCTTAGAAAAAGACAAACTGATAATAATAAGTAGGAACAAGTTACAAAGTTCCCAGAAATCTCACATTGTGCTACGACCACTGGACCAATGGTGAAGAGTAACTTACCTGCTGATTTAGTAGGTGACCACGCTCTTGAAACCCCCGTTCTCCTGAGGTTTCATTTTGAATTTATAAGAAGGTCCCCTTCCAACTTCACAGGGAGGTCTCTTTCTAACTTTTCCTCTTTGAAGCACTAGAATTAAAGAGCCAATCAGTAGAGAAAGACAAACAGATAGTTGTTCTGCCCATTCCAGATTGATTGACTGAGTCTTTCCTCTATTGGTTTAATGAATTTAACAAAACCTGCATTAACTATAAATAGTGTGGCACTATGCTAGGCACTGTCCTCAAAACACTTCCTTAGTAAAGGAGCAGCCCCAGAAAACCAGCAGTAGACACAGTGGTATCATTGTGTGTGAAGTATGCTCTTGAAGATCCTGAGGGGACTTTCAAGGAAACTGGAAATTTGGGATGGCTTTATGAAGAGGGAAAAGTTTAGTTTAGTTTATTTTCCTCAGAGTGTATAAAGGAAAAGTTGGAGTTGACTTTGTCAAAGGTAGTAAATTTATGTCTATAAATATTATGTCAATGTGACAGCCATTATTGATTACAGGTAGAATTTCTGTAGGACATTACTTCAAAATAGTTTCCTGGGCAGATTAATTTAATGTTTTGCTCACAGCACCAAATAGCACTGAGATTGGAGTTATTTAAGAACAATGAATTTATAAAAAATAATGGGATCTAGAATGGTTCTTTCAAGTAATCCACCAGTGTTTGTTTTTACATCTTTAGGCGACAGAACACAGGGTTTAACAATATTATTTCTAATAAATTTGGTTATAAAATTAAGGGTAAATGTCAAGAATTATCCTTGAAAATTTTATTGAAAAATATTTTTAAACATTTTCTTTTTTTTTTTTTAAATATATCTTTATTGATTTCAGAGAGAGGAAAGGAGAGGGAGAGAGGGAGATAGAAACATCAATGATGAGAGAGTCATTGATCAAGCCGGCAACTGGGCATATGCCCTGACCGGGAATCGAACCCCGATTGCCTGGATCCTAGGTCGACGCTCAACCGCTGAGCCACGCCCGGCCGGGCTGAAACATATTTTTAAAGTTCACACAAATTGATGAATTTAGACATATTAACAAAGGCTGCAAAGTTTTGCATGTATGTGAGCAATGTATGAGTGTTTAGAGGAGATGATTCACAAAAGCATGCTAATCATCCTTAGATGAGTGCGTCAAAGAAGAAATCCAAGTTACAATCCCAGTCTGTTCATAAAATGATGGCAATGAAAACTGTTTACCAAAATGTAGAGGATGCGGCCAGTGCTTTAATTTGAAGTAAATCCATAGCCTAAAATAATTTAGCTATAAAAATATTTATATAATCATTATTGTCAAATAGCTAGAAAATGGAAACAAACCTCAAGAAATCAGGAGATATAAATAGTAAAGTTAACAACAGAAATAAATGAATTAGAAAAGAGAAAAAAATCATTTGAGAAAATTTTAATCAGAAAATAAGACATGTATCACATTTAAAGTAAATAAGAAAGATATAAAGCTACATATGTATATATGTTATTAACATAATTTTAATGAGAATGCTATGTGAAAAACATGCTACTTTGAAAAAGACAATAAAATGGTAAATCTCTAGGGTTTTTACAAATTACCAAAACTGTATTAAACAAAAACAAACATTTTAAACAGTTGAAATAATAAGGCAAAATTTTCAGAGAATTATTATGGAATTTTCTATCAAATAAAAGTTTTAGGGACAGATAGTTTTACTGATGACTTCTTTAAAACATTGAAAGTCATGTAAAACTGTACAAAGTTCAAGCACAAAATAAAATATTGAACATATCTAATTCATTTAATATAAGACTAATGCAAACATCTTACCTATGATGAATGTAATAATACTATGGAGCAATCTCATTTTTATGAATGTGAATATAAAAAAATCTAAATAAAACACTAATAAATAAATAATAAGTTAAATTAACAAATAAAGTTATATAATATGGTTAAAAACAACCCAGTTTGACATAAGAGATTGTATTTTTGTATAAAAGAATGCAAGTTCATTAATATATTGCCTCTATATAAGTAAAAAAAAAGGCCACATAATCATACTAATCACATCTGATAAAATTTAGTGTCTAGCAATGAAAAGAAAATTATAGTTAAGTGAAACAAGCAGTACTTTTTGTTAATTTGAAAAGGAGTCTATATTTTAAACTATTACAAATATCAACCTCATTAAAATTGTTAGGAAGTGAGAGGGAAGATGAGTAGTATGAAACAGAAATAAATAACATTATTTGAACGAAAGCTAAATATTCATAATTTTAAGAATAATTTATTTTCTGTTAGAAATCTCTAGACAATAAACTGAAAAAAATTGGAATAAATTAGTGCTGAATCAAGTGGTAGGTTACAAAATACATATATGATATTCAATTACTTTTCTGCTATAAGTATTTAGAAAACACAATTGATAAAAGACCCCACTTAGTCCTGGCCAGCATGGCTCAGTGGTTAAAGTGTTGCCCATGAACTGAAGGGTTGAGAGTTCGAAACCAGCCAACAGAATGTACCTGGGTTGCAGGTTGAATCCCAGCCCAGGTTAGGGTGTGTGCAGGAGGCAACCAATTGATGTGTCTTTCTCTCTGTCTCCCTCCCTCCATTCCACTCTAAAAATCAATGGAAAAAATATCTTCATGGGAGGATTAACAAAAAAAAGGAGCCCACTTAAAGCATAGTTGGAATAAAAATATAAATAAATATAATAAATGTGTCAAAAACCTATATTAAAAAACAGAAAAATATAAATCAATAAAAACATATTAAAAATTAAACACATTTGGCCAACCACATGGATAGGCTATCCTCCAAAGAAGAAATTGAATGCTTAATGAACAAACAGCATTTCATTTAATTAGAAATAAAATAAAAATTTTAAAATACTATTTTTCACTTATCAAATTAGGAAACTATTAAAAATAATACTTCACTTAGAAAAGAATGTTGAGAAATTATTCCTGGAAATACTTTGTTAGAATATAAATGGGTACTAACTCCTTTATTGTGTGTGTGTGTGTGTGTGTGTGTGTGTGTGTGTGTGGTGAACTATTCTAATTGATTTTTAAATGTTAAACTACTATTAAATTTCTGGAATAAACCTCACTTGGTTGTTATGTATAATGCTATTTATTTATTTATTTATTTATTTATTTATTTATTTATTTATTTATTTAAATTTTCTTTATTCTATCACCATTTATCCCCACTATGACCTCTTCCACCTCCACCCAGTCCCTTCCCTCCCCAATCACCACATTGTTGTCCATGTCCATGAGTTCTCTCTCTTACTTTTTCTTTTTTTCTCAAGCTCTCCATCCCCCCTGCATCCCCCCACCAGCACTGTCTGCCTGCTTTCTATCTATGAGTCTGTCTATATTGTGCTGGGTCATTCAGTTTGTTCATTAAATTCCACATATGAGTGAAGTCATAGGGTATTTGTGTTTCTCTGACTGGCTCATTTCACTTAGCATAATGTTCTCCAGGTCCATCTTTGCTGTCCCAAAGGGTAAGATTTCCTTTCCTTTTTTTACAGCTGAGTAGTATTGCATTGTGTAAATGTACCACAGCTTTTTTATCCACTCATTTACTGATGGACACTTGGGCTGCTTCCACATCTTGGCTAGTATAAATAATGCTACAGTCAACATAAGGGTGCATATATTCCTTCACATTACTGTTTCGGGTTTCTTCAGATAAATTACCAGAAGTGGAGTTGCTGGGTCATAAGGAAGATTCAATTTTAATTTTTAGAGGTAACTCCATACTGCTTTCCACAGTGGCTCCACCAATCTGTATTATAACCAACAGTGCACATGGGTTCCCTTTTCTCCACTTCCTTGCCAGCTATTGTTTGTTGAATTACTGATGATAGCTGTTCTGACAGGTGTGAGATGATAGCTCATTGTGCTTTTAATATGCATTTCTTGATGATTAGTGATGTTGAGCATCTTTTTATATGTCTGTTGGCCATCTGTATGTCCTTTTTGGAGAAGTGTTTATTCAGGTCTTTTGCCCATTTTTTAATTGGATTGTTTGGGGCTTTTATTGTCGAGTTTTTTAAGTTCTTTATAAATTTTGGATACTAACCCCTTATCAGATGTATCATTGGTGAATATGTTCTCCCATTCAGTGGGTTGTCTTTTCACTTTGTTGATGATTTCCCTTGCTGTGAAAAAACTCTTTAGTTTGATGTAGTCCCATTTGTTTATTTTTTCTTCAGTTTTCCCTGCCCAAGGAGAAATATCAGAAAAAATATTGCTATGAGAAATGTCCCAAATTTTACTGCCTGTGATTTCTTCTAGGAGTTTTATGGATTTGAGCCTAATGTTTAAATCTTTAATTCATTTTTAGTTTATTATTGTATATAGCGTAAGATGGTTTAGTTTCATTTTTTTACATGTATCTTTCCAATTTCCCCAACACCATTTATTGAATAAACTACCTTTAGTCCATCATATGTTTTTGTCTCCTTGGTCAAACATTAATAAACTATAAGGGTATGGATGTATTCAGGGCTCTGTATTCTGGTCCATTGATCTTTATTTCTGTTTTTATGCCAGTACCATGCTGTTTTGATTACTATGGCCTAGTAGTGTAGTTTGATATCAGATAGTGCGATTCCTCCAACTTTGCTCTGCTCTCTTAAGATTGCTGTTGCTAGTCAAGGTCTTTTGTGGTTCCATACAAATTTTTGAAACATTTGTTCTAGTTCTTTGAAATATGCCATTGGTATTTTGAGAGGAGTTGCATTGATTCTATAGATAGTTTTGTGTAGTCTGGACATTTTAATAATGATAATTCTTTTTATCTATGAACACAGTACATGCTTCCACTTATTTGTATCTTCCTCAGTTTCTTTCTTCAGTGTCTTATAATTTTCCTAGTCTTTTACATAATTGGTTAAATTTATTCCTAGGTATTTTATTCTTTTTGAAACAATTGTGAATGGGATTGCTTTTTAGTTTCCCTCTCTGATAGTTCATTATTGGTGTATAAAAATGCAACCAATTTCTGGATATTTATTTTGTATCTTGTTACTTTGTTGAATTCATTTACCAGTTCTAGTAGGTTTTTGGTGGGATCTTTAGGATTATCTATATACAATACCATGTCATCTGCAAATAATAACAGCTTTACTTCTCTTCCCCCAATTTGGATGCATTTTATTTCTTCTTGTTGTCTGATGGCTATAGCTAGGACTTCCGGTATGATCATTTAAAAAATATATCTTTATTGACTTCAGAGAGAGGAAGGGAGAGAGAGAGAGAGATAGAAACATCAATGATGAGAGAGTGACCATTGATCAGCTGCCTCCTACATGCCCCTGACTGGGGATTGAGCCCACAACCCAGGCATGTGCCCTGACTGGGAATTGAACCGCAATATCCTGGATCCTAGGTTGATGCTCAACTGCTGAGCCATGCCCAGCTGTGTTTTTTATCCTTCAATTTATTTATATGCTATATCATGTTTATTGCTTTGCAGACATTGTATCAATCTTGGGTCCCTGGAACAAATCCCACTTAATCATGGTGCTCTATATTTTTAATGTATTGCTGGATTTAGCTTGCTAATATTTTGTTGAGAATTTTAGCATCTATATCATCAGGAATATTAGCATATATTTTTCTTTCTTTGTCATGTCTTTATGTGGTTTTGGAATTAGGATAATGCTGGCCTCATAAAATTAAGTTGGGAGTCTTCCCTCCTCTTGAATTTTGGAATAGTTTGATAAAAATAGGTGTTTGTTCTTTCAAGTTTTGGTAAAATTCACCTGCAAAGCCATATAGTCCAGGGCTTTTGTTTGTTGGGAGATTTTTTATTACCTCTTCAGTTTTACTAGTTGTAATCTGTCTATTGAGATTCTCTGATTCTTTCTGATTTAGTTTTGGAAGGTTGTATGTTTCTAGGAATTTATCCATTTTTTCCATTTTGTCCAGTTTGTTGGCATATAGTTATTTATAATATTTCCTTACAACCCTTTAAATTTCTTTGGTGTCAGGTGTTACTTCTCCTCTTTTATTTCTGACTTTATTTTGGTCCTCTCTCTTTTTTATTGATGAATATGGTTAAAGTTTTGTCAATCTTGCTTATCTTTTCAAAGAACCAGCTCTTGTTTTCATTAATCTTTTGAATTATTTTTTTAGACTCTATTTTATTTATTTCTTCTCTGATCTTTTTATATTTTTATACTTTTTATTGATTCCAGAGAGAGGAAAGGAGATGTAGAAAGAGAAAGAAATAGCAAGGACAAGAGAGAGTCACTGATAGGGTGCCTCCTGCACACACCCTAATTTGGACCGAGCCCAGGCATGTGCCTTGACTGGAATCAAACCTTGAACTCCTGGTTCATAGGTTGATGCCCAACAACTGAGCCAAGGCAGCCAGACTGCTCTGATATTTATTATTTCTTTTCTTCTTCTCACTCTGGGCTTTGCTTGTTCTTTTTCAAGTTCCTCTAAGTGTAAAGGTAGGTTGTTTATTTGAGCTTTTCCTTGTTTCTTGATATAGGCCTGTAATGCCATAAATTTCCCTCTTTGGACTGCTTTTCCTTTGTCCCACAGATTTTTGGGTTGTCGTGGTTTTTTGTTTTGTTTGCTTTTTATATATATTTATTTTTATTGTTGAATGTATTACAGGTGTCCCATTTATTTCCCCTATTGACCCCCTCAACCTCGCTCCCACCCCCTCCCCAGGCCTTCACCACATTATTGTCTATGTCCATGGATTATGCATATATGCATATAACTTCTTTGGTTAATCTCTCCCCACCCTCCACCCCCCTTCCCTCTTCCCTCTGAGATATGACCATCTGTTACATGCTTCAAAGTATCTGGGTCTATTTTGTTTGTCAGATTCTTTTGTTCATTAGCTTCTCCTTGAAGAAGACCCTTCAACATTTCATGTAATACAGCTTTGGTGGTGATGAAATCCTTTAGCTTTTCCTTATCTGTGAAGCTCTTTATCTGACCTTCAGTTCTAAATGATAGCTTTGCTGGGTAGAGTCATCTTGGTTGTAGGTTCTTGCTTTTCATCACTTTTAATATTTCTTGACACTCCCTTCTGACCTGACAAGTTTCTGTTGAGAAATCACCTGACAGTTGTAAGTGTGCTCCCTTGCAGGTAACTAAATGCTTTTAAGATTCTCTCATCTTTAACCTTTGGCATTTTAATTATGCTGTGTCTTGCTGTGGGCCTCTTTGGGTTCCTCTTGTTTGGGACCCTCTGTGCTTCCTGGACTTGTAAGTCTTTCTTTCACCAGGTTAAGGAAGCTTTCTGTTGTTATTTTTTCAAATAGGTTTTCAATTTCTCTCTTTCTTCTCCTTCTGGCATCCCCATAATGTGAATGTTGGGCCACTTTAAGTTGTCCCAGAGACTCCTTACACTCTCTTCATATTTCTGGATTCTTTTTTCTTTTTGCTCTTCCGGCTGGGTGTTTTTTTGCTTCCTCATATTCCAAATTGCTGATTTGATTCTTAGCACCCTCTACTCTACTGTTGATTCCCTGTAAATTATTCTTCATTTCAGTCCATGTAGCCTTCATTTCTTATTGGTACTTTATTATGTCATTGATGATCTCACTAGTCTCCTTAACAGTCTTACTAAGATCCTTGAGCATCCTTTTAACCATTATTTTGAACTCTGTATCTAGTAGCTTGCTTGACTCCATTTCATTTAATTCCTTTTCTGGAGATTTCTTCTGTTCTTTCCTTTGTGACATGTTTCTTTGTCTCCACATTTTGGCTGCTTCCTGGTGTTTGTTTCTGTGTATTAAGAAGAGCTTCTATGTCTCCTGGAATTGATAGGGTGGCTTTGTATAGTAGGTGTCATGTAGGGTCCAGTGGCTCAGCTTCCCCAGTCACCTAAGCTCGGCCTTCTAGGTGCTCCCCTGTGTGTGCTGTGTGCATTGTCCTATTGTAGTTGAGCTTGGTTGCTATATTGATGTCACTGGGAGGAATTGACCCCCAGGCTAATTGGTTGTGAGGATCAGCTGCAGCTATAGCCACAGAGCTGCTGTGCTGGAGACACCCCTAAAGGAGCAGGATTTTCTTCAGTGGAACTTTGGTGTTCACTGAGTGTCTCCCTTCAGTGTGTCACTCATGGATGTGGTAGTGTTGTAATCCCGTGTGGTCAAAGCTGACCACCGGGTGCACTGTCTTTGGGGATCTCCTGTAAAGTGCAATGTCAGCTTCTGCCTGTTCTTTATGCAGGGGCACCCAGCATGAGTTACACAGCAAACCGTAGATGGCTGCTACTTGTGCTGGGCTTGGAGGTGTCCAAGAGAGGCCATGCTATGAACCAATGCAGGCTGCCACTAGTGCCAGGACTGGGGCCACGTATAGAGAGATATGGAGCATGCTGAGGCCAGCTGCTGCTTGTTTGAGAGACTTTAGGAAAGTCCTAAGCCTGAGGCTAGAGAGGCCACTTGCACAGAAAAGCTACTGAAAATGGCTTGGATGAGCTCACAAGTAGGGAGGGGTGAGGTCTCTGGGAATTTCCAGGGCAAGGTGAAAGATGTGAGTCAGGTTGCTGGAGATTCAGATATGGCACCTCTCTCAGGGCTTTGTCGGGGAGGGCTCCTGAAAGGAGTAATGGCCTCTGCCAGCTCTTCTGTCTTGGAGAAAGCTGCCCCTCCAGCTCTCCCTGGTTCCAGGCATATTAGTTCCTCCTTGAATGTCCCAGATTCCTTTCAAGCTGCTGCCCAGCATTGGAGCTCAGAGGGAACATGTCTGAGTAAGTCCATTTGCTGGCTCTTTAAAAGGAGCTGCCTGGGACTCCAGCAGCCTCCACATCACTCAGCCACACTCCCCACTGGTTTTCACAGACTGAAGTTGTGGGAACTTCTTTTCCCGGCACAGGAGCCCTGGGCTGGGGAGCCCAATGTGTGGCTGGGACCTCTCACTTCTCCAGGAAACCTCCACCTCTGAGATATCCCTCCCAGGTTTAAACTTTGGCACCTGGGTTTGGGACCGCTCCCATGTTTCCACCATTCAGCTCAGATTCTGCTCTGTGTCTCTGTCCCTCCTACTGGTCTCGATGCTTCTTCAGTTCCCTTGTTGTAGGACTTCTGTTCAGCTAGATTTCAGGAGGTTCTGAATGATGGCTGTTCTGTATTTTAGTTGTAATTTTGATGTGGTTGCAGGTGACGGTGGGTACCGCAGTTACCTATGCTACCATCTTGTTGTCTCCCTGGGTTGTTGTGTTCTTATTTTTATTTGTTTCAAGGTGTCTTTTGATTTATTCCTTGATATCATTGTTAACCCACTCATGGTTTAGTCACATGTTATTTAACCTCCAAGTTTTTGTGTGTTTTCCAGGTTTCTTTTTGTGATTGATTTCATGTTTCATAACATTATGGTCAGAGAAGATACTTGATATGATTTCAGTCTTCTTTAACTTATTGAGACTTGTTTTGTGTCCTAACATATGGTCTATCCTTCAAAACATTCCATGTGCACTTGAAAAAAATGTATATTCTGCTACTTTGGGGTGAAAGGCTCTGAAGATACCAATTGAATACATCTGATCTATTGTGTCATTTAAGGCCATGGTTTCCTTGTTGATTTTCTGTCTGGAAGATCTATCCATTGATGTCAGTGGGGTGTTAAAATCCCCTACTGTAACTCTATTACTGTCAGTCTCTCCCTTTATGTCCATCAAAATTTGCTTTACATATTTAGGTGCCCCTATGTTAGGTGCATTAATGTTTACAAGGGCTATATTCTCTTGTTGTACTGATCCTTTATCATTGTGTAGTATCCTTCTTTGTTTCTTACTATAGCCTTGGTTTTAAAGTCTATTTTGTCAATTATAAGTATTGCTACCTCAGCTTTTTTTCTTTTCCTTTTGCATAAATTTTTTCCCCCATCCCTTTACTTTTAGTCTGTTTGTATCTTTCATTTTGAGGTGGGTCTCTTGATGACAGTATACACGTGGGTCTTTTTTTTCTTATCCATTCAGCTATCTGATGTCTTTTGATTACAGCACTTAAACCATTAACATTTAAAGTGATTATTGATAGGTACATATTTATTGCCATTTTATTTACTTTAACTATGTTCCTGGTTTGTTTTTTTTTTGGTTTTGTTTGTTTGTTTGTTTTCTTTTCTGATTCTTCTTCTTCCTTTTCTACAAGCAGGCCCTTTAACATTTCTTTTAATACTGGTTTGGTGGTAACAAACTCCTTTAGCTTTTTCTCATCTTGGAAGCGCTTTATTTCTTCTTCAATTTTAAATGATACCCTTGCCAGGTAAAGGAGCCTTGGTTGTAGGTCTTTGTTTTTCATCACTTTGACTATTTCATGGCAATCCACTCTGGCCTGAAATATTTCTGTTGAGAGATCAGATGATAATCTTATGAGAGTGCCCTTGTAGGTAACTGACTGCCTTTTTCTTGCAGTTTTAAAAATTTTTTATTTGTCTTCAACTTTTGGCATTTTAATTATGATGTGTCTTGATGTGGGCCTCTTTGGGTCCCTCTTCTTTGTGAGTCTCTGGGCTTCCTGGTTTTGTATGTCTTTTTCCTTTACCAGGTTAGGAAAGTTTTCAGACATTGTTTCATCAAATAGGTTCTCAATCCCTTGCTCTCTATTTTCTCCTTTTGGTACCCCTATGTCATGGATGTTGTTACACTTCATGTTGTTCCAAAATTCCTTTAAATAATTTACATTTTTTGAAGACTTTTTTATTTTTGCTGGTTTGATTGGGTGTTTTAATCTTTGTCTCCTAAATCACTGACTTGATCATCTGCTTCACTGAGCCTACTGTTCATTCCTTCCAGTGTATTCTTTATTTCAGATATGGTATTCTTCATTTCTGACTGGTCCTTTTTTATGGTTTCTGTATCTTTTCTCATGCTGTTGAGCATCTTTATAATCAATACTCTGAACTCAATATCTGATAAATTGCTTATCTCCATATCATGTAGCTCTTCTGGAGAATTCTCTTCTTCCTTCATTTGGGGTCTGTTTCTTTGCCTCCCTATTTTGGTTGCATGTTTGTGGTTCTTTGTATGTATTAGGCAGATCTGCTATGATCCCCAGTCTTTGTAGGGTGGCCTTATGTAGTAGATGACCCGTGGGACCCAGTGGAACAGTCTTCCTGGTCACTAGAACTGGAAGCTCTAATAATGTCATCTGTGCATTTTGTGTGGCTCTCCAGTAGTAATTGAGTCTTAATTGTTATTGGCCCATTCGTGTGTGGGCTCAACCCTCAGGCTGGCTGACAGTGAGTCTCAACCCTCAACACAGCATGCAGGCTCTTGTACAGGTCCTGATCACCCAAACTGGAATTCATCTCAGCAAGTTTTGGTGTCTGCCAGCATCTCCTTGTGGATATACTGCTTGTTAAGCTTATTGGCTCCTACTCAATAATTGTCTAAAACTGGCTTCCCAGAGCCACCAACCACAGACTCTCTTCAAGTAGCTCTAGTCCACTCTCTGCTCCCTCTTCTGGAGCCCAAAGTGAGTGGCTGCAAACAAAATTTTGTGTGTTGGCCCTTTAACAGGGTGCCTGAGTTTCTTGCCAACTCCCCTTTCCCCCAACAAACAGAATCTCTTCTGCTTTTCACAGGCAGATGTTATGTGGGCAACTTTCCTGGTTCTGGTGCTATGGGCTAGAGATACTGGCTTAGGGTTTAGACCCCAGACTTCTCAGAGAGAACCCCCTACAGCCAGGATATTCCTTTGGAAATTTAGCTGCTGCCTGTGGGAGACGAACCAGTTCTCTTCTGCCTCCACACTTCCTACAAGTCTCATTGTGGCCTCCTCTTTAAGTCCTTCATTATGAGGTTTCTCTCCAGCTAGTCTTCAGTGGGTTATTCAGGATGAATTTTCTGTGTTTTAGTTGTAATTCCAGTTTGATTTTGGGAGAAGCTCAGTATAGCTTCTACCTAATCTGCCACTGTCTTGGAATTGGACACTTTCTTGAAAGTGATTTGACAATAGTTACCAAGAACTATAGATAAGTTTCTGCCTTTGGTCCTGGTAAAAATATATCCTCTGAAAATTATGAAAAAATGCCTGAAAGGATTATGTGTAAGACTATTCATTATCATTTTATATATAATATATATAATGTATAATATTATAAGCAATCTAAATGTCCATAATAAGGAGGAGTCAGGAATAATTATAGTATGTATATATGAGGTTACATCAAAATACCATTACAAATTATGTTTGCATGAGAGGATGCTCATGATATAATCCCTTTGTGTCCCTTCTCCTTCTTTCTGTCTCCCTCTCTCTCTCAAATAATAAAATAAAAATTTCCAAATTTCACAATTCTAATTAATTCTCAGTATGTAATGTAATTTACATTAAATGTTTAAAACATTTTGTACCCATGTTAATCTGCTAATCCTTTCTCTAATCAAGAAGAGTCTTCTAAAAATCATCTGCCATTTATCAACCCAATACAGCTCAGATCCAAAATTCAACAATACATTGTTTTTATGAGTGGCTTCCCTGATTGGTATGACATCATGAAGCACTGAATTAAAAACAGTAATTCCATGAAATTTTTGTTCAGATTTCAGAGAATGATTTTAGTGACTCACACTTCTTCAGAGTTATAGCAATATTATCTGAAGTATTTCATAGAATAATATTTTTTTCTCATAAGAAAAGGAAAATTTAAAGTAGTTTTGTGGATTTACCCTTCAAAGTTTCACAGCTAAAATTTAGTTATAATCTAAAATATTAAAAACATTTTTTAAAAAAACTAAGTAAACCAAATGAAAAACTGATCTGCCTATATCTGGCTCCATACTTATAAGAGTATCAGGGAATAAGAAAGGCCTTCTTATTTAGTTCATTAAACATTGCGCATGTTCAAGATTCCAAGCGCAGATCTAGGCATAGAAAGTGGAGAAGGAAGATTCAGTAGGATTTGTCCATGTTTTCTCTCTCAATTGTTACTAGTTTTTAACCCAGCACTGATATATGGATGAAAAAGTCTGCAGCTTCCAGGAGCTTTGAGCTTGACCAGTCACTGGCCCTTGAACACTCTTTATTGGGCTGTTTAATCAGACACATAAGAACAAGTTCAACGTCGAGGAGAAGGCTCTAAGGCCAGATTCTAGACATGGTTGGGACTCAGACCAAAGCAGATTACATACAATTCACATTTCTTCCCATTTGTCTATTTGTTTAGTCCTTTGTTTCAATCCACAGAGTATTAAAACAGATCTTGGTTTGGGCAAGGGAAGAAACTATGTATTCAAAATTTTAAAGTAAGAATTTAAAATCAGAGTGAATGAAAAAGGCAATACAAATTTGCTAGCCATATCATAGTTGCTATAACAAAGATGCATATTTTTTTCCCGAAAACAGGAATATTGCGTTCTTTATTCATGCTTTTTGTCCTACTGAGGTTCTTGAAATTTTAGAAAATAAAGAAAAATGTAAAAATAATTTTTAAATAATTTATGATTTCATCACAAAGAAATTTGTAACTCAGTATTTTAGTGTGTTTTTTTCCCAGTCTCTCTCTCTCTCTCTCTTTCTCTATATCTCTGACAAAGAACTTGAATCTCAAAGCAAATGGAGTTGCTATCCTCTTGTTTTGACACTATTTTCGGAGAAGCACATCTTTAAGCTGTTAGGAATCTTGAAATATCATCTTTCATTCCCTTTATGTTCAGTAGAACATATTGTATTATTGTTGGTAACGCCTGCTGTTGTAACAGACCAACCGAAAATTATGTACAGGTCAAACATTGAAGAAGTTTACTTTTCTTTCAGATAAAGCTGGTTGACGCACAGCTGTCTTCCAAATGGTGATTCAAGGATCCAGATCTCTCCTACCTACTACTCCGTCATGAACACTTGGCTTCCAAAACTGTCATCATCAATCTGTGTCAAGCTAGTAGCAGAAGAAAGAACATAAAAAATGGTACATGGAATATATTTTTAAAGGGTCAGGACTTGAAGTGAAGCCCATCACTTATGTTCAAATTCCACTGGCTAGACCTCAGTGACATGGCCATGCCCAAGAGAAAAAGAAAGTGGGGAGTACAATCTAGCTATGTGACAATGAAAAAGATTCCAGGCTTAGTGAACAGTTGGCCATTCCATGTTTTCTCAACTGAAAATTTCTACTTGCTTAGAGCACTGTAAATGACGTTCTGCTTTATGAGAAAATGCTCTGGAGCATCTAGAGAGAGAAGACTCAGCTACTTACAAAAATGTGAATTAGAGCACAGCCTCTGTACAAGGAAATAGTGTCTCAATAACAAAAATCTTTCTTTGAATTCATTTCAAAGAAAATAAATCAAGGGTAAGTTCTAACGATTAATTAATGAGCATCTGGAGATGCATGTTTGAGGACCAAGACTACCCAGCCAAAGAGAAGAGGAGAGTGTAATGACTAGGCAGATGAAAATCATTCTGGTCAGAAGTTCACAACCTGCAGGAAAAACTAGACGGCTGGAGTTTTGTTTTAACCATTGTGCTAGCTCATGTCTAGGTGTGTTGACACCATTATGATCATAGTAGAGTAATGTCAGCATATCCAGGGTTAAAAATGGAAAGCCTGAGTAAAGTTGTGTTTATCTGTTCCAGAACCTATACTATTTCCTTCTATAATTTTTTCCAGTTGGGCAAATGGATTTATAAATTATAGTCTCTAAGCCTTAATTAATTTCATTTAGGGCATTTTCACACTTGTACAATAAATGTTTGAATTAAGACTTTTTTTTTTCTTTTGAAATTGAATTTCATGTTAACTGGTTATTGGCTGTTGGTGGTGGTCCATACAATTACAGATAAGAGTATTGATCTAGCAAGAATACAAATTGGCTCTTAAAAGAGGGTAGTTTGAATTGACAGGTGGTGATGATTAGGTGCATCTCTAATGAATACTGTGTATAACCATCAGAGGTCTGAAAGAGCTGAAAACTCCTCTTCTCAGCTCCTCACTTCTACCAAGATGGGCTTTTTAAATCTGCTTTCCCTCTTTAGTGCACAATAACTGAATCCTCTGATAGGAAATAATGCCCCAAATTATATGGATGGTTGGTGGGTTACTGATACCAAATCATGCTTTGTGGTAGGCAGAAGTTACTAGGAGAAACCTTCTTGATTCAGTCAAGTAGCATTAGAAGTGAGGTTGGTTTCAACTACAAATGCCTGTCAGGCAACAGGCATAAACAACCTCAGCCAAGCATGACAAACTAGTTCCCCCTTGATGCTAGACCATCAAAGGCATTACCCAGATTTCACTACTCCATTGAAAAGAACCCAGATTCCAGCCATTCTGGCTAGATGACATCTAATCCAATGAATGGTTAGTTCATTTGCTTAGAAATTAGTTTTCTGGCTTTTAGGGACTTGATCTGAATTAAAACATTTGGGGGGATAATGACTCACTTCCGGTTTTATTCAGTGACCCCAATGTTGTGTTAGAACTCCCTGTCCTTGTCCTGAACATCAGCAGCTTGATCTATGTAATCCTCTACCCTATTCAAGGCAGGAGGCCTTCAGTGAATGCTCAGTACTGCCAATCAGATGTCTTAACTGCCCCTAATAATAACCATATTGGGGTAAGTTTCTTTGATTTTTAAGAGTCATCTATACAACTTCTCCAGTATCAGGTCGTCTCATTATAAAAACCTCTGTTTCCAAGGGCGTGATTAGCAACATATTCTTTAAGAGATTCAGATCAAAGTCCAGATTCCAGCTTAATTTTAGCTCTGCATATATCAGAAGGAGGCTATTAGGTTCCAGTGGTCAAGCTTCATATCTTACCCCATTGAGAAGATAAAAAAATCACTTGTAGTTGGAACTTATTCATCATTTATATAATCACTGAAATTACAGATGAAATAGCTCACTATGCCATCAAAGTTTTCATGCTAGCCAGTGTATGTGTATTTTGTTCTTTGTAGCATTTCATAAAAGCATCCTACACAGAGTGAGATTATAATAATTTCTTGGCCATTTGTGGAAGTGCAAACCATTCCAAATGAACTGAATTTTTGCCTGATTCTCATCTGGAAAACTCTTGAAGTGGCTCAGTCTAAAAGATAATGTCTTTTCCTTCATCCCCCACATTTCTGTGATGCAAGCACAGCTAGTTCTACCTGGAAGTGGTATAGGGCCATATCATCATGGACTCTGACAGAAAAAGTAGGTGGTCCCCTGGTTGTATTTGTCAAGCAGTAACATGGATTCTTGGTTGGAGGTGGAGGCATATCTTAAAAAGTCAAAATTCTTTATGAGAAGTTTTCAATGTTGTATTTTCATTTTGGTGATTTATTGGCACAACAACAGACATATAGATCAATGGAACAGAACAGAGTCCTCAGAAATAGACCCACACCATTATGGTCAGTTCATATTTGACAAAGGAGGCAAGAGCATCCAATAGAGTAAAGACAGTCTCTTCAATAAGTGGTGCTGGGAAAGTTGGACAGATACATGCAAAAAAAAAAAAAAAAACTAGACCGCCAACTTTTACCATACATAAAAATAAACTCAAAATGGAAGAAAACATAGGCAGTAAAGTCACAGACATCCTAAGTAGTGAAATTTTCACTGATACATCTCCTAGGGCAAGAGAAAGAAAAGAAAAAAATAAACATATGGGACTACATTAAACTAAAAAGCTTCTGCACGGCAAAAGAAAATAGCTTCAAAATACAAAGGAACCCCACGGTCTGGGAAAACATATTTGCCAAGGATGAATCTGATAAGGGGCTAATTTCCAAAGTATACAAAGAACTCATACTACTCAGCAAGAGGAAGACAAACAACCCAATTAAAAAATGGGCAAAGGATGTGAATAGACACTTCTCCAAAGAGGACCTACTGATGGCCAAGAGACACATGAGAAAATGCTCAACGTCGCTAATCATCAGAGATGCAAATTAAAACCAAAATGAGGTATCACTTCACACCTGTCAGAATGGCTCCATCAACAAATCAACAAACGACTCCTGCTGGCGAGGGTGTGGAGAAAGGGGAACCTAATACACTGCTGGTGGGAACGCAGACTGGTGCAGCCACTATGGAAAACAGTGTGGAGATTACTTAGAAAATTAAAAATGGACTTGCCTTTTGACCCAGTGATCTCACTTCTAGGAATATATCCTGACTCCTGAAACATTAATCAGAAAGAATATCTGTACCACTATGTTCAAAGCAGCACAGCTTGCAATAGCTAAGCTGTAGAAACAGTCCAAGTGTCCATCAGTAGATGAGTAGATAAAAAAAGCTGTGGGACATTTACACCATGGAATACTATGCAGCTCTAAAGAAGAAGAGTCTAGTACCCTTTGGGACAGTATGGATAGATCTGGAGAATATTATGCTAAGTGAAATAAGCCAGGCAGAGAAAGACAAACATCACATGATCTCACTTATATGTGGAATCTAAAGAACTTTATAAACTAATGAACAGAATAAATTCAGTGACATGGAAGCATGGATCAGACTGACGAATCTCAGAGGGATGAAGGAGAGTGGGTGGGAGGAGGGGGAGAGATTAATCAAAGAATTCATACGCATATATGTACAACCCAAGGACATGGACAATGGTGGGGAGAGAGACTGGGAAGGAGGGTGGGATGGGGTTCAATGGGTCATCAGGGAGAATAAGGGACATCTGTAACATTTGAAACAAACAAAAAATATTTAACATTTAAAAAATAATAATAAATTAAAACATACATGAGAATACTCTGGAGCATCTGTAAGACATTCTCATAACTGAATACTGCCATGTGATTCCAGTGCTCCAACTGCATTTGCTTTAGGGAGAGTCGTGCCACTTTAATTGTTTTGCTCATGAGAAAAAGACTCAGGTACAATTTACTTGCACTGGAGTAAAAGTGAAAGAAGAGCAAAGGACATCAAAATGTGCTATGGAAATGGTGGTTTCACAGAGTTTTCACAAAGAGAAGTGAAGGGGATGGAGTCGCACAGCACAAGGCAGCAGAGACAGACCAAGACCAGAGCCTGGGCACCACAGCACTGGGGATGGTGCTCATGTTACACGTGAGCAGCAGTTGCCTTTTATCACACAGTCACATGTCCTACTAAGTGGTGATCATTCCAAGGTTATCTTAGGTATAGCTTCCCTTAATTTGTAATTAATTTTGACTGTATTGTATAAAGCTATATTTGTAAGGGGTTTATGCTTAGTTTTATGATTACACAAATTTTAGAAAAAATAAAAGGAATTAAAATCAACATAAAAGTTGGTTTTCTCTAAAAAGACATGCATACATTATTCAATTTGAAGAAATACTGATTTATAAGATTACCTTGTGTCTTTCGTGGAGGTTTAAACTCAATCTGTTTACATCTCCAAAGGATTTCCACTGAAAGTACATTTCCTAATTTTAGTGACTTGTGAGGCCAAAGGATTGGACTATACTGGACCATATTTAAAGAGAAGAAAACTTAATTTTATTTTGTTTGCTCTTTTCCTGGGAGATGTTCTGGCCACATTGTGAAAACAACACCTCCTATGGACCTCTCTGTGCATTTGTTCATAAATATTGTGGACTAACAAAAATAGAACAGTAGCACTTACTCTTCCTAGATACTTTCTGCTGTTCTCTGATGAGAGGAAGGTGCACTGCAGCTGCTGCAGAATTTTTTTAAAAAAATTACCTTTATTGTTGAAAGCATTACAGATGTCCCCTTTTTTCCTGCTGCAGAACTTTTGATAATGACCTGTCTCATAGAAAGTGTTCCAAAAAGCTGAATAAAAGAATGAACTCGGGTCAATGACAAGAAGCCATTAAACATGAAGTAGATACTAGCAGTTGGTTAGTTGATCAAAGAATAATCCAGTAGGATGGAAGGCATCCCTTAGAGCAGTCTTTGGAGAGTTCCCTGATACACAGTCTATTGAGTGAGTTTCTAGGGGCCTGATGAACATTTTTTTAAATTTATCTTTGTTGTTGAAAGTATTACAGATCCTCCCCGCCCCAAGCTTGGTGAATACTAAGTTTCTTCCTTCATGTTATGAAAGCAGGAGAAGTCCAGTCTTCTAGTACTCTAGACAAATGCTTGATTACTCTCTGATAGTGATCCTCTGACATATCAGAGTAGTTAGGTTTGGAGGGAGTAAACCATCTGGAGATTTATCTGGGCACACAGAATAAAGTAATGAGAAGAAACGTTCTTGGGGAGCTGTTGGGAAAGAATTATGGCTACAACACAGAGAGTGGAGAGGGAGGAGGAAGACAGGTAGTAAAAAAGCTGTTAAAGGTTGTAATAACTCACCCTTATTGTATGCTCTCTTCCTTGGGTCTCAGTGATTATATAAAAAATTAATTGAGACTGGGATGTTCATCCTGGCTTCTCCTAGCTCTCAAAGTTGCATGATGTAAAGTATGACTTCTTCTGAAAAAATTTCTTCTCTACAACTGAGCACTCAGCTCTGGGTGGGACAGGACGTCCACCCAGTGAGTGGGCATTTGTGAGCCCTGAATGATGAGACTGCATTGGAGTTGCATTTTTAATCTGAGAAGGAACAGATGGAGTTTTATCTCCAGCTTGGAAAATACCTTTGGACAATTCACTTTTCCTTTTTATAAATCAATTTTCTCACCTTTAAAATAAAGGCTCCTTACTTTGGAACTATTATTGGGATATGTCTGTTCCTAAATTGCTTTCAGCTTTATGGAAGAAGGAGCGTACTCAGGTCTTCCCTATTCAGTTTATGGTCTATGTCTTTCTGCATTCTTTGGCTATCCCCCATCTCATCATCTACCCCTGGAAATATTACTAACTGGGGGTTTTCCCTTTGATATATCTCTTATACTCATAAATTTTTTCACTTCACAAAAAAAATGGACTTGATGTTTGAAGAAATGTGGCGTTAACTTCTCTTTTCTTCCATGTACCATGGGACTTCAGATGCACGACTTAGTCTCACTGAGCTTCTATTTTCCCATCTGTAAATTGGGACAATTTAAAGAACCTTACAGGGTTGTTGAGAGTAATAGGTGGGGATGTAGTGTGTGAACTATAAAGGGCCACTCCAATGCCAGGCATCAAGAGCTGACAGTTAATGTAGCAAAAGTACTATTCGGAGCCATTGAATTATGAAGTCTTTGTTTTATAAGGGGCTTTATGACATTGTCTATTCTGGCCCCTTGGTGCTGTGCTCTCTGGCCTTCCTTTGGCTCAGACACAGAGTTTTACAGGTGGGAAGCTTGAGTGCATTAGAGATGCCCAATAATGCCAGTCTCTCACCCTTTTCCATGGAGTCTTTATCATTTAAATAGAGTCAACTTCCTTGTACATTTAGTGCTAAGGCTTAAACTGGAAGCAAAGATGAGATTCTATGGGCATAGTTAACAATTTTTCTCCTCTGCACCAGTAACGTCTTAAACTTGCTTCAATTATAACATTTATGACGCTGACTCATAATTATTTACCTGTCTGGTTCTTCTATTGAACCACAAAGTCTTCTAAGAGAATATAGATTATTCATTTGTAATACCCTGAATTTTGCATAGCTTCTGGTACAGAATATATGTCCAGTGCCAAACGAAGTATTTCTACTAGAATTTTACCTTTTTCCCCCCTTCTGCTCACCCACAAGCACCCCTCCACACTGGCAATGTGGGCATAGCTTCTCTTCTGACTGAAATGAAACCCCAGCTGCTCCCATAAGACTGATCATTCTCTAAACCTTAATTATGACTCTACCTGGCACTGCTGAAGACCTCGCAGGGAGACCACACCCTGGATGGTGAGTTTCATCAGCCTGCATGTTCTGCTATTTGGGAATTTTTGAGAAAACTAGTGAACATGTTGCATGTGTGAAAAGAGGAAGAAAAGGAAAAAAGAAAAAAGACTCAGAGGACATGTTTTTACATTTTCTCAACAATAAGAAGGTTAAATAAAATCTATAAAAATAAAAACTTTGTTGGTAGAATTTAGCTCAGCTTATAGGCTAGTGTTTCCCAAAGTAAATTTCACAGAGCTAATTCTATTGATATTAATAGATATAAACTTAAAAAGTGTTTTGTGTTCAAATAAGTTTATGAGATAGTGTGTTATATAAAGTTTAATAGGTTTCTTTACTCTGGAACACCTAATAGCCTTTTATATAACCATGTGGTTTAGACATCTTTAAGAAGGAATAATCACATTGCTTTGGGCAATTTTTGATCACCCTTCATTGGAGAATTCCATAGAATTTAGTATTCCTTAGGACACATTTTGGGAAATGTGGCCGTAGAGACATGTATTTGAATTTTATCAAGGCGTTTGACAATTGGCTCCATGGTAACATAGAGTAACATGAACCTAACAGCCATGCAATTAGGTAGGCTCTTGCCTGATTCAACCACTGTCCTCAAAGGATGAATAGAAACCTGGCCAGCTGGGCATATTGTTTCTAGTGTTCGGACTTAGGGCTTTTCAATGTCCTATCTTGGTCAAGTCATTCATACATACAAAATTTTACACTTTTCTTTTAAAAAAATGCTAAAAATAGGAAGCTTATATAACAAACAGTAGTTTGTAACTTCCAAGGATTTTAGGTGTCCAAAGTCAATAGTACAAGATTGTTACCAAAACATATACCTAACCCAAAGCCACGCTGATAGTTATTTAGTGTTATCAGATCAAGAAAGATAACAATCCAGTTGCCTTTTGGCCTAGCAGAACTCACATTTTTGTGGGTATGTTAATAAACTAAATGCTTCCATGGACGAGTAATCAAGATGGTGATGCGTCTGGAGGCCACGTAATAGAATAAAAAGTTTTTAAAAATTGAGAATGTTTATCCTCAAAAAGTAAAAGCTTAGTCAGAGGATATAACATATATTTTTAAATATTTGAAGAGTTTCATGAGGAAAAGGGAGTGTTATGGGCTGAATTATATTCTCCCTTCCAAATTTATAAGTTGAAGTCTTAACTCCCAGGACCTCAGAATGTGACAGCATTTGAAGGTAGAGTCTTTAAGAAGATAATTAAGTTAAAATGGGGTCATTATAATGGGCCCTAATTCAAAATGACTGGTGCCCTTGTAAGAAGAGAAGATTAAGACATAAACACACAGAGAAGGAAGAAAGATCATGTGAAACAGGGAGCGGTGCCATCTGCAAGCCAAGTGGAGTCCCCAGAAGAAACAACTCTACTGACACCTTGATCTGGGACTTCTGGTCTCCAAAATTATGAGAAAATAAATTTCTGTTGTTTAAGTCTCCCAATCTATGGTGCTTTGTTATGTCAGCCCTGACAACCTAATGCAGGGAGTATACCAAACCCACGAGATGGTAGACTTTTTGAAGAAAAGGTCTGGTCCTACATGTCTCTATATGTAATCTGGTCACATAATATGGAGCTAGGAACATGCTGAATAAAAGAACAGAGTTATTCTCTGGACTAGCAGAAGGAAGAACTAAGATATGTGCAGTGGCTAGTGTGAAAACTGGCTCAACTAGAAAGTGGGTGGTTTGACAGAGTAGTACATTTCCCAGTCACTGGGAATATTCACACAGAGACTGACAACCTGTTGGGACTATTGCAGGACACATACCTAAACTGGACAGGAGGAATCCTGGAAGGCACTGAAAGACATTTCTATGGATCTCTAGGTCTCTGGAAGTGGAAAGGAGCTAATTAAACACCCAGACGATTAACCAGGTATGGTTCCCTCCCAGTAGCACCCAGAGATGGCTAAAGCCTATGATCCCCGCCTTTCACCGCTGTGAGATGCCTGGGGCCAGGGGCACTTCTGAACATTGATTCGTCTGCGACATTTGATGCACCCTCGTATGCAGTGTATGAGCAAACATTCTCATCAGGTTCAGTGTTTCAGAACAAAGGCAAAATAAGTGAACAGGTAGAAGTGCAGGATGGCATGACCTTGATTTGGTAGCAGTAAAATCTGTGTGAAATAAAATCTTCCAACCTGTGAATCTGGGTGTGGCTTGCTAGATGCTACATTATTTCTCTCAGAAACCATCCAGAAGGCACTGGGATTTCTTGTTTAGCGTTCGTTTTTAGTGGGATACTATGACGCAGGGTAGGATGTCATCCTGAAGGATGTTGAGTGAAGACTGATGCAGTTTGTTCAGTGATACCAGAGGGATGAATGGTGTAGGCATTGCCATCCTAGTGAATTTGAATTTGCAGGCAGTGCAGATGGTGTCTTCTACGTCATTAAGCCAGTTAGAAATTAGACCCTTGGAACTTAGGGATGCAAGGATTCAGGAGCAAGGAAGAGAGCAGGGGAAGAGGAGAGAGAAGGTGGCACCAATTATGGGCAAAAGAATATGACAATCTGTCTAGGCCATGTGGCTGACAACCTGCCTGATGCTTGTTTTGACTTCTCCAACTGCACAAGCAGGGCATACAGATGACTTTACATCTCATAGCAAAATATGCAACAGCAATGTGCTAAGCAAATGCAAATAAAAATATGCTTTTCCCACTCCAAACAAATCTCTCACACGTCATGATGATCCATGGCATGGTGAGGGATAAGAGACAGAGACCACCAGGACCCAGATTTGCTCACTGTTTAAACCACTGTCAGGAATCAATGTATATGTTCTGGTAGATCAACTTCAGCTGCATTGGATTACTTGCTGTTATTTGGACATAGCATGCATTTTGGTTTCACTCATGTACGCCTGCATGAAAGCATCATTCATCCAATTCATTCCACACACTGTGCACGACTGTGGCCCAGGCATAGCCGGAACTGAAGAAGGCACTATGAAAGACGCTGAGGTAGCCATATGAATACCTTGTCTTTGGGAGTTCATACTTTCTCTACTTTTGCTCTTGCATGTCCCTCAGCCCAGAATGGCATTCACTCTCCTTTCTCCCTATGGAATCCTTTCCATTCCTTGAGAGTCAGCTTAGAACATTTCCTTTCTCTTATTCAGCATTTCTTCCCACAGTGGGAATTACTCATTTTTTCCAGTGCTCCAAGAGCACGGTGCTTCCACTCTGAAGTTTCACAGCAGGTATTCAATAAAAATGCCTGCTGCCACCTTACTTCTCCTGCCTTATTTTCACCACCTCTCCCAAACTTATAGGACCAGATATTCCCTAGTTCTGGGAAAATTATAACAGTGGGAGGAAATATATTAGGGTCTAAACCTCATAAAAGGGAGGCTCATAAATCAGTTTGTAATTTTTGCATTGAAAATATATTTTGGCTCAAATGTAGCTGCAGGGATCCAATGTGCCTTTCCCCAAACTCCTCACTGAACTAGAATAATAAGAAGGAATTATGTTACGTTCTCTGCCAGGGTAGTATAGTGTGGTGGCTAAGAGTGTGGAATATGAAGTCCAAATTTGGCTGGCTTCAAATACTGGCTCCGCCATTTATTAAATGTGTCACTTTGGGGAAGTTATTTAATATATTTGTGTCTAGGTTTTCTTATCTGTAAGTGTGGGTAATAATAGAACATATTTTATAGGGTTGGTGTGAGGATAAAGTGTAATACATGCAATTGCCTGGAACACTGCATGGCACTGAAAACATATTCAAGAGATTCTAGTTATTAGTTATTATTCTCCAAAGGAAATATTTTCTACCTGGAGTTTACTGTGGTGCTGTATTGTACTATTGATGGTTCTTTCTAATCAGATTTATGTTCTAAATGCTTTAAGGATCAATTTTACAAAAAGCTACTGCTGAGATTAGATACTGAAATCCTCTTAGTATTTTAGAAGACTAAATCATTTGGAGTCAGATATTGGCACTTGGGTTTCAATATTTTACCTTTATTGGGTGTCTTACCTGAGAGAAGTTACTCAAGCTCCCCAATCTTCTCTTTCCTTAACTTAAAAAGAAGAGGTAATTATATACCCCTCATAAGGTTGCTGTGATGATTAAATGAGTGTTGTGAGATTGAGTCAAGTAAATAACATATAAAAATATCTAGCATCCTGTGTGACGGTCTTAATAAATGTTTGTTTCATTCTTTTGTTTAAACAGAAAAGGCCTTCATGGTCACTGAATCTGATACACCTGGGATGAGCCCTGAACATTTTGATAGTGTTAAAGATAGAAACTTAAATTGTGGCTTTCAATATTCTAGGTGTGATCTCTCTCTCTCTCTCTGTCTCTCTCTCTCTCTCTCTCACACACACACACACACGGGGGAGGGGGAGAGACCTAAATATCAAATCCTTTATTCTTCACAATAGCCTAATGGGGTAGTACTATTATGATCCCTTTCTAAGATGAGAAAGCAGGTGAAGACTGCTTCTTGGGCTGGGGCTGCTGCTTTAGGGCTTCTCCTCTGTCTTTCCACACACCTATTCTGGTATCTGTTCTACTTTTTTTGAGGACTGAGTCTTGTCCCCAAAGCCCCTCTGGTGGCACGCCTCTGCTGTTGCTTCATGTAACCATGTCATTCTTTATTTCGGGTAGCCCCTGTGTGTTATGCTTTTCTGTTGAATGGGCTGATCTCATGACCCCATCCTTTGCCCTGTCCTTCCAAATGCCCACTGGGCTGTATCTCTGGGGCTAAGGCTTGATCAACCATGCTCTGTGACCATAATGTCTTGGCCAGTCTGTCTTTACTATCAAATTTGTCCCCTTCCTGTGTTTCCTGCCCTAAAGAACATGCTTTTTTCCAGATTTGGCCCCTTCTAGCCTTTGAGGCTCATATTCCTTGCAGAGTTCACAGCATTTGCAGGCCCTATGGATTGACTGACTAAATGTTGGCATTGTCTCTTCTAGGTGCTTGGGTTCTATTTCATGCATCAGTGAACCAAAAGTGACCAAAGTCATCTGAAAGTCCTTAATTCCATGAATAAAACCATATTCATATGCTATTCATGTAAAGAAGAGGTGCATTATATTTGAGGAACAAATGATCCTGGAAACAATGAGTGCTGGAGATAACAGGGCTTTGCATTTGGGTCCTTCAGGAGGCTCTGAGATGGGATTGCCCTGCAGATGGAAAATATGGGAGCAACATGCTGTGACTCCACATCTTGGCTAGTGAATGTGGATTGTCAGGTGAAAGGGAGCCCTGGCCAATGACACTGTCTCTTGCAGAAGCACTGTTGACTCACCCAGGAGGGCAGCTCTTGTTGCCTTTGGATAATAAAATCCACGCTATTTACTTATTTATTTATATTTATTTTTTATCACCATTTATGCTGTCTATGCCCTCTTCCATCTCCACACTTCTTTTTCAGAGTAGTAGATTAGCATGGTAACCAGCCTGGGGAGAGGTAGGGAGTAAGAAGTGAGCAGGAGTAGGCAACCTGCACAGAATGGTGGCAGGTATGAAGTGACAAGTGGTGCTTGCCTCAGGCATCCAGCTAAGCTGTCTTTTGCCAAGACCCTCACCTTTGTCCTGAATAGAGGTCTTTTTACT
Source organism: Miniopterus natalensis (assembly GCF_054644295.1). Classification (NCBI taxonomy): domain Eukaryota; kingdom Metazoa; phylum Chordata; class Mammalia; order Chiroptera; family Miniopteridae; genus Miniopterus; species Miniopterus natalensis. The sequence continues at coordinate 1,626,279 of NC_142100.1, forward strand.
GGGTCACAGCAAAGAGCAGCTTCCTGACCACTCATTCCATGGTCTCTAGGCTGATGAAGAGAAGCCAATTAAGCCCAGTTGTGATGGAAGTCTAAGCAAGCTTTCCTCCATTCTGCTAACCCTTGGAGTGACTTCATCTGCCCTGGAGGCCATCGGGGTGAAGGGTGGGGAGGCTCTTCTCCCTCGCTTGTGCATAGTGAGCCCTGTATGCAGCGACTGGTTCTGGTCCTTGGCTTCATAACCTCAGGTCCCTCAGATCTAAGGTTGACAATGCCCTTGTGTCTCCCCTAAATATAGAAAATTACAAAATTTGTCATTTTAGAAGGTGGATGTTTGGGAGGGTGAGGAATAAAGATAAACTATAAATACTAGTTATTGGTCCAATGTCTGTTTTGTTTTAGAAGTAGCATTTATATTGGTAAAGCATAGCAAGGGTCACTCTCACTGTCCACCAACCATTTCCTAGTGCCTTCCTTTTTCTCACTGTGGGATACAATGAATTAATTCATAAGAGACATTTCAGATAAATGCTGAAATTGAATTTCTTAGGGTTCTTCCAGAATTTCCAGCTAGTTTAAAATCAGAAAAGCTTGCTAAATGTTAAGGACCCAAAAGCACCCTAAAACATATCCATTGTTCCAGAGATTAAATCGATGTGTTAAAAAAATCACACATAAAAATGAAAATGCCAGCTGCTTTTGCAAACTGGACATTGGAAAATGAATGTAATTATGTTCTTCCCCTCTATGTCCAGGAACTTTGACTGCTACTGTGCTACATCAGGTATGTAATGAAAGACAAACGACAAGGAATCTAAACAGAAGAGGCGAGAGTGAGTAACTGTAGTTTTTGTGTTAGGGGGAGTGTGAGAGAGAAAAGCAGCATTGTATCTCGGATTAACAGAACTGCAGGATTTCATTAATGACAGCCCAGCTTTTTAGCAAAAGGAAGACAGTTAGGGCAGTAAAAGAGAACATGACTAGAATGTGCTCTGCTAATTGGAAATGTGCATTATCTTCTGGCGATGTGTGTTTGAGGGGAGGGGAGTGGGGAGGGTGAGAAGAGACACATATTGAGAGGCCAGGCAGGGGAGAACTGGGCCTAGGGTGCCTCAGGTTGGCCTGTGCCAATGGGGCAGGCAGTTAAAGGGCCCTTTCTTGTAGATATGAGCCCTCCCTCCCCCACTCACTTTTAATTCAGTGGCTATGTAGGGGCCTCTTTGATGGCGGCTTTGAAGTTGGTGGCTTTGAGATTACTCTTCCTCTGTGACCTTGACCACCAGCCAGGAGGTTAGTGGGGAAGGGGAGGAGAGGAGGAAGGCGCTGGAGCTGGAAAAGAAAAGGAAGGAGAGGGGAGGGGAAGGGAAGGCTGTTCTAAGACATTTTTGCAGCATTCCAAGACTTTTCTGATCACTCTGCAAAGTTGAAATATGATTGCAGTCTTTGCACTGCGAAGGAAAGAAACCATTTAAATGAAAAATTAGCTGCCTTAGCAGGTCAAGCACATAGTTACATTAATGTCGTGTAGAACAATAAATCAACTTCGATCTCCAATTGAAAAAATGCTAATTTAGCTCAGCGATTCACTGATTGTACTTTCCTCTGATAGAAATCTTTTCTTTTATTTAATGCGAAGCCATGACTTGACAGCCTCCTCTAATGGTGCTTGCAGACTCCCAGCATTTCAGTGGAATTCTGATCATGGTTTTAATATTCCGTGCAGCTCTGCCCCCTCTGATTTCACGCTTACACATTAACGAGAGCTGACACTGGAGATTAGACGCAGACAGCTGGAATGCCAGGTCTTTGTTGCAGCATGGACAGGAGCCAACGTCGGTCAACCACAGCCAAGAGGGACCTGGGAAAGTCTTCTTAAGAAGGAGAGGAAGGCGAGAAGGGGGGTGGTGAGGAAGGGTGGGGGTGGGGGAATGGGGCAGAAAGAAAGGCAAGGTAGTTTGTGAAGGGCATAGAAAAAGAGGTATTTGTAGAAAGCTGTTTTGTCTCTGAAGTTCACATTTGAATCAATTCTGATTTATCTGGAGGAAGTGGATCATTATAGGGAAATCCCAAATTGGTTGCTGTGTTTTTTTTTGTAAACTCTGAAAACACAAGGGTGATGCTGAAAATAGAAATGGCTCCTGCTTCAGCTGCTCACTGGCTTGTCTAAGAAACAATGGTGATTACAAGCTGGAGAGAGAGTGCTTACATAAGGAAATGTGTTCTCTCCTTCTCCTTAAAAAATTACTTAGTTCCAGGTGAATAGATGGGGAAATAAAACTAGATTTATGAGCCAGGCAGCCTGCTCAACTAGTGGCTACCAGGGCAAGAAAGGAAGTCTCATAGTCCAACTGCCTTGATCCTAATAAATTGTTTCCTGCAAAGGTCCATAGTTTCATCTAAACCATGAAGCAACTTGTGCTCAGATAATGCTTTCATTGCACAGGAAAAGGCAGGTGCTGTCTAAAATAGTGGCACAACTTTACCAAAAAGAAAAAGACAGTGATCAAAGTTGCAAAGACGGCACATCAATACTATGTCAAAAAAGTTGTTTTGCTCCCAGGGGAAACCAATCAAGTAGGAACAACAAATGTCCTTCTTGTTAACTATATCATTAATAATTATTGTACTTTGCATTTTATGGGATCCAGGATTCTAGAGCCCTTTATAAGTATTCATAGGGGAAGTCTGAAAAAGAGAGGTGAGTATACCCATTCTTGATGCATGGATGGAATGACTGAGGCCCAGGGCCCAGCAGGGGCTTATTTGAAATAAAACAAATCACAAAGTTGCAATGCTATAGTTGTCATAAAACCATCCAGGCTGTAGTTTGGGCATTGGATGAGCTGAACCACCTTGCATCCCTTTGGCCTGTTCTTATTTGCCCTTCCTCCTGGCCTGGGTTGGACCACTGTCATTGAAATAGTTTTATTCATTCAACTAATATTTAATGAACACCAAACTAGGCAATATTTTCACTTAAAAGAAGTATAAGTTAGGACCCTCATATAATATATAACATATATATGTATATGTAAAACATATATTATATATGGATACATATGTATGGATACATATAGGTACATATATACATATATCACTAATATTTTAATAAAAATGCAAAGGACATTATCACAGTGGTTGAAAGCATAGCTTACAACATAGCATATATCAAAGTAATTAAGGACAAGTCAGAGAAATTTGCACATGAATCTCAGTTCCTCTTTTACTGGCTTTGTGATCTTTAGCAAGGCACTTAACTTTTCTCTAAACCTCAATTTTCTATCTGTGAAATGGGAAGTAAAATGAAACAATCTATAGCTCAGTGCGTGAACTATAGTAAGCACTCAATAAATGCTATTGTTGTTGTTATTTTCACGTACTTGCTGGGAGGATTCAATGAGACTACACACATTCATACACTCATGCACACACACACATTGCTTAGTCACAGTAAACACAAAAAGTAGAGTTATTTTTGTGCAGCATATTAGAATATATAATCCTAAAGGAGTCCTATATGCCTTCAAAGTAGTCTCCTTGATAGATTTATGCTCATTTCCAAGATAATATAGATCTGCTCAAAGCTTTTTAGGAGCTCTTCTTTAGAGTTATGTGCGGACACTATTAGCACTTACTTAAATATTTTTAAATGTGGCACATGTTCACCCTTAGAGGGGAGATTTGTTTCTGGAGCTACCACAGGTTACCCTGAAGTTACCTCTAATGAATATGTTGGGAGATTAAGCTGAAGGGACATTGTTTTGGAAATAAATGAGTCTATAGCAGGGATGGGGAAAGTCCCGCCCATAGGCCTTTTACACCATTGAAATCATTTGGTCTGGCCCTGCCAAGGCAACCACAGGGAGGACTAAAAATTCAATAAATCTAGGAGCTTTGTTCATAGCTAATTTTTAAGTTGATAATTTTGTTATGGCCCATGAATTATGTTATAAATATTCAAATGGCCCTTGGCAGATAAAAGGTTTCCCACCCCTGCTATAAAAGAATTAGATTGGTTTTCTTGTATAAACTGAATTTGGCCACAATTCCAAGAGGCTTGCTGAGCAGGCTTGCTGAGCATACATGTAGCCTCCAAGGAGATTACTTAGAAGGGACCATAGATCCTGATACACTTGTGGGAAAAAAATGAAACATTATTTCATGATCACATTTTACAATCACTTACGGTTCCATCTAGAAGGAAGGAACATGCCTCAAGCTCTTCAGGTTATGCAGGAACTGAGGTTCACTTCTCCTGACTTTGCCCTCTTGGCTGGTGTACAACTTTAGTGTAGGGTCAGTTTCCTCATTTATTAACAATTGATAAAGCACCTACTGGGCTTCTGATAGGTACTGAGGGTTAAAGTTTACTAATTCATGATCCCTGCTCTCAAGGGCCTCAAGGAAGGCAAACAATTAACTGCTATATGGACAGGTGAGTGCTCTGGTAGAGGGACAAGTCAGGTGTAAGCAGATCCTGGAGGGTGGGGGACCCTATATATACATCATGCTTATGTTTGTGAATGTCGTCTTAGAAGGGATTGGAAGCCATGGATCTATAAAGCTTGGCAGCAACATACTTTGCATTTCCCCTTTGTTCTATCTATGCCTTGTTTGGCCTCCATGTCTTACCATAGTCCCACCTTAGCCCTGAGCACCACAGAAGCATAATTGTCCCTTTTCTTGATCTCTCTGCCATACTAGGGAGCTCTTTGGCAGAGAGAGAGGAGACTTCTCCTGAGTCTGTTTCTCGGGAAGATTTAGGAAGTGTGACTTATTATAATTTCAATTATAAAAAGGGTTGGGTTTGGTTTATAGAGGGCTTTTTTAAACTTAAGTGTCTGAGCCTGTTCCAAGGCCTTGTAAACCATGGCAGGTTTGAAGGGGCCCCAGGTAGCATCCTCCATAGTCACATTTTTTAGAGTTGGTGGTAAACAGCTTTGACTAAATAAGAGAGCAGATTAACTAAAGAGAAGGCTTAAGTGTCTAGAGATGTGGGAGATGGATTCTGGGGTTAGACAGCTTTGATCCTATCAGTAATAATATCGTACATATAGAACATACTGGAAGGCAAGAAGCCTGGGTTGTTCTATTTATTTATTTATACCTTGCTGCTTTGCCTCTGTGACATGGAGGCAGGAGCACCATCTGTCCAACACACTGCCATTGAAATAGCAGATCTATTTGTTCCTTGTGCAGAGAAAGCTATCCTGACTTTGTGCATCCACTCCAAGTAGGAGCACCTGGAAGCATCTAAATAAGATGCAGCCCGGCCGGGCGTGGCTCAGCAGTTGAGCGTCGACCTAGGATCCAGGCAATCAGGGTTCGATTCCCGGTCAGGGCACATGCCCAGGTTTCGGGCTTGATCAGTGACTTTCTCATCATTGATGTTTCTGTCTCTCTCTCTCCCTCTCCTTTCCTCTCTCTGAAATCGATAAAGATATATTTAAAAAAAAAATAAGATGCAGATGACTGCAATTGTCTACTTGGTTCTGAAGTGGCTTCACAGTGTTTTAACCATTCTGAGTGGTCATAGTAATAGCATCTCTTAGAGGGCTGACTCCCAGTCTCAATGTTGCACTAACACAAGCTTTGGGTTTGTTATAAGCAGAGCATTTGCTGCAACTTACTAATTTAATTGGAAAAAATTAAGGAGGCTCTCCCTGTACCATTATCCTGCCCCTCATTTCCATTCCAGTATGTCTTCTGCAGTGAAAGAGAAAGAGGGGGCTGCAGGGAGCTAGGGAATCTCTGCATAGCTACCATAGAGTGTGCTCTGTATGCTAAGTATGTCAGTGCCCTGCCTGTCCCAGTAGAAAAAGGTTGAGAACTACAGTGCTGGGAAATGACAATGGTGTAAACACAGGCATGGCATATCATGAATGAAGTTCAAATGGAGTTTAGTTGTTGTGAGATGAGAAAAGACTACATAATAATGTAGCCTTTTCATAACTGAGTTTCAAAGTATAGTCCTTAAGGCTGGTGTGTGCTGCAGGACCTAAAAGGATGAGAACATGAAAAACAATTTATTTACTTGTCTCGCTATTGTTTAACCTCATTGCCTCCATTGGGCCTGCAGTTTCACATTGCTTCGGTTTGTCTGAACAGTTCCTGGGATTATTAGGGACTGTAGTAGAGGTCATAGAGGTCATGAGTATAAGGAATCAAAATCTGTTGAAGTGTGTGTGTGTGTGCGCGCATTAATCCTTACAATAACCCTACAAGGTTTTCTTTTTATGTTTTAGTTTATCTTTATTGTTGAAAGTGTTGCAAATGTCCCCTTTTTCTCCCCATTGATCTCCTCTATCCTGCACCCGCCCCAGGCCTTTATCACAGTATTGTCTGTGTCCATGGTTATGTATATATGCATATAAATTCTTTGGTTAATCTCTCTCCACCCCTCACCAACCCCACCTTCCCTCTGAGACTCTTCGGTCTGTTCCATGCTTCCATGTCTCCGGATCTATTTTATTCATTGGTTGATTTTGTTCATTAGATTCCACATATGAGTAAGATCATGTGATTCCTGTCTTTCTCTGACTGGCTTATTTCACTCAGCATAATACTCTCCAGCTCCCACCATCCATGCTGTCTCAAAGGGTAAGGATCCTATGTTTTTATAGCTGCATAGCATTCCTTGGTTTAAATGTTTGGAAGATGCTTGATATGATTTCAATCTTCTTGAACTTGTAGAGACTTGTTTTGTGTCCTAACAAGTGGTCTATCTTTGAGAATGTCCCATGTGCACTTGAGGAGAATGCATATTCTGCAACTTTGGAGTGAAATGTCCTGTGAATGTCAATTAAATCCATGTGATCTAGTGTGACATTTAGAATCACTTTTTCCTTGTTTTTTTTTTTGTCTGGAAGATATATCCAGTGAAGTCAGTGGGGTGAAAAAGTCCCTACTGTGACTGTGTTGTTCTCAATATCTCCCTTAAAGTCTTCTAGAAGGTTTTTGGGTTTTTTTTCAGCCAGTGTGAGTCATTTCTTCTGAGGTGGGTCTCTTGTAGACAGCATATATTTGGGTCTTGTTTTCTTATCCATTCAGCTACCATGTATCTTTCCATTGGATCATTTAATCTATTTACATTTAAGGTTATTATTGATAGGTACTGATCTATTGCCATTTTAATTCTTTATGCCTATGTTTCTCTTTTTCTCTATTTTAACTTCTTATTACAGCAGTCCTTTTATTATTTCTTGCAATGCTGGTTTGGTGGTGATAAGCTCCTTTAATGTTTTTTTGTTTTGTTTTTGTTTTTTGGTCTGGGAAGCTCTTTATTTCACCATCTATCTTGAATGATAGTCTTGCTGGATAGAGTAGTCTTGGTTTCAGCTCCTTCCTTTTCATTACCTTGAATACTACATGCCATTCCCTTCTGGCTTGTAGAGATTCTGATGAGAAATTAGCTGACAGCCTTATGGGGGCTCCTTTGTAGGTAACAGCTTGCTTTTATCTTGCTGCCTTTAATATTCTCTCTTTGTCTTGAATTTTTGGCATTTTAATTATGATGTGTCTGGACGTGGGCTTCTTTGGATTCTTCTTGCCTAGGACTTTCTGTGTCTCCTGAACTTGTGTGACTTTTCCCTTCACCACGTCTGGGATATTTTTTTCCATTATTTCTTCAAACAGGTTCTTTAACCCTTGATTACTTTCTACATCTCCTGGCACTCCTATGATGTGAATATTGTTATGTTTCATGCTGTCCCACAGCTCCCTTAAACTGTCCTGTTTTTTCATTGTTTTATCTTTTTGGATCTTTGAGTGATTTCTTTTTCTACCCTGTCTTCTAATTTGCTGATCTAATCCTCAACTCCCTCTAATCTTCTGTTTATTCTTTCCAATATATATATATTTTAATTTATACTATGTCATTCTTAATTTCCTTCATAGTTTCCATATCTTTTTTCATTCTGTTGAGTATCCTTCTGACCAGTATTCTGAACTCTATATCTGATTGATTGCTTATCTTAATTTCATTTAGCTCTTTTAGGGTTTTTTTTTTTTTTTTTTTTTTGTCTCCCCATTTTGGCTGCCTGTTTGGATTTGTCTCTATGTATTAGGTGAATCTGCTAGGACTCCCAGTCTTTTGGATGGTCTCTGGTGTAGGCCAATGCCAGACACTGTTTGTGACTGGCCTTGAGTACCTGTTTGAAGCTTTCAGTGATCCACGGTTATGGTTCCCTCTGCTGAGGCTGGGTGCATTTGGAAAGCACCAAAATGTGCACCAAGGCCTGCTTTTCCAAACCCTGGGTCCAGAAGCAAATCAGGCAAAGGCTCCAATCCTACAAGGTTTTATCCGAAGTTCACAAATGAGGATTTTGAGACACAAATAAACTTAACCAATTGGCTACCTGAAGTCAAACTCTACAAATAATACAGAGACAATTTGAATCCAGATCTTTCTGAATCCTTAAATCCTTGCTTCTTTTCTGAGTGTGTGCCTTTCATGGGGTTTCTGGGCATGGTAGGATGCACAAATTCTCAGGGATGCCCCAGTAGGATATAATAATAGGATTGGGCCCAGTCTAAAATCCAAAATCTTGGGATCAATTTAAAAAAATCAGAGCAAAGTAGGACGCATTCATGACAGTATCTAATGAAATGCATCGGTCAAACCATGTGAAATTCCAATTGTCCAACTGACAACTTTTTATCAATAAAAATGAAAACGTTATATGGTTCAACTTAACAAAAATAGGGCAAGCGGTGCTAATCACACTTAATATGTTTTTCTCACAGATGGGATTGAAATAAAAATCTGGTTATTAACATAGAAATACAGAAGAGTCATTCACTTTAGTTCCTGAAGTTGTATATCCTATGTCTCTAAGACATCTAAATGGGATAGCAAGCTTGAGATTTGTGTCATCTTCAAGGCAAGCTTTCCACAATAAGAAAGAAGGGGGGAGGTGACCTGCAGGCCCCCTCAATGCCAAAACAGGCTCTGTATATAACACATAGTCTCTCTGTCACTAAAGTCTCCTGTCTGGCTCTTCTGCCCTGTGTCCGTCTAAGTCCCAGTGAAGACTAGTTAACTCCTGGCCTGGGTTGAATTATGTCCCCCAAAAAGATATGTTGAAGTTATTTCTCTTAATACTTCAGAATATGACCTTTTTTGGAAATAGGGTTGTTGCAGATGTCATTAGTTAAGATGATGTCTTACTGGAGTAGGGTTTGCACAGAGAGAAGATGGCCATGTGGCAACAGAAGCAGAGACCGGAGTGAGGCATCTGCAAGCCAAGGAATGCCAAGGATTGCAGACAAACATCAGGAGTTAGGAGAAGCAAGGAAGGAGTCTCCCCTACAAGTCTCAGAGGTAGTATAGTCCTGCTGGCACCTTGATTTTAGACTTATGGCCTCCAGATTCATGAGACATCTCTATTGTGCCAAGTCCCCAGTTTGTGGGGCAGCCTTAGAAAACTGTTACACTCACCTTTTAGGCTCCCCATCTATCCCCTTCTCCCCTCTAGTCAAGACAATTAAGAAAATAAAACTGTTGTATAAAAAAGTAAATTTTAGATTTGAGAAAACATGGCTCACTACACTGACTTATATTTGGAGTGTTCTGAAGAGTTTCGCTTTTTTCTGAACCTTAAGTTCAGGGGCTACATAGGCAGACTAATCTCTTCTTAGCAGATTTTTGCTCAATTTATGACAGCCAACCTACACATTAGATTTATTCTGAGCCTAAGTCATAGACTAATGAATTTTAAACAAATGGGCTGCCTTCCCCCTGAGCAGCAAGATAAACAATGTCAATGAGCTCTTCCCTGGCAACCATCACTGACCACACCATCAGCAATTAAATTGAGTTATATTAAATTGTAAATATTATTGTGGAAATGCAATATTTTATGCTATTGTCATCATTGATAACTAATCCAGGATTCATTTTTCAGCTTAGTCAATCATTAGCACTACCTAGACACAAAATAGATTCACCCGGTATTTACTGAGTATCTCCCATAAATATCTGACTCTAGTCCAAAGGATTTGATTGCATGCTTTCATTGGCTCTGCAACACAATAACAACATATAGTTTTTTCCATAAAAAGTGGTGAAAGTGAGACTCAAAAGGTGAAATGACCTCCTAAGAGTCATATCACAAGAAAGAGTAAAAGTGAGTTTTGGGATCCAGTTCTTTTGACACTAAGATTAGAGATGGGGACAGTGTCCTTGAGCTGCCACACTGTGAGGGTTTGGGAAAATAAAGGATCACTGAGAGTACTGGGGACAAGGAAGTAGTCCCCAAAAACCATTGGGCATAGGCGATAAGGTGTACATTAGACTTCACTTAGCTGTGGTTGTCAGATATTGGAGTCTGAAGATCTGTTGCTCAGCTGTACCATCTATTGGTCTTGTGTCCATCGCCTAAAATCTGAATCTCCTTGGCCTCATTATCCTAAACTACAATATGTTAATAACTATACCTTCCTCCTTGAGCTGTTCTGAGGCTTGCCCAGGATGATGCATGTACAAATATGAAGCAGACACTAGGTAATCAGCAAAATTTAGCTTTCTATCTTCTTTGCCTAGTAGACCTTGGGCTGGCCCAGAGCTAAATGCGTATCTTTTTGGGAAGCACCACTATGTAGTTTTTCAAAAACAACAATTTTGTTTTATTTTTAAAATGATAAATAAAACATTTTCAAAAGAATTCATCAATTCAGTCATAAGATATTGTTTCTAGATGTACCAAGATTCCACATATACTATCATGTCTGCATCAGACAAAAAAAATCAGGAAATACTGCCTGCCCTTGTAAAACAGTCTTTAGCCTTTCACAGAAGCACCCAAAAGATTTGTATTTTTCAATAGTCTTTTCTGATATATAACTCTATGCATACTTAGTCATGGGAAAGGTACATTTTTGTTTCACTTGTTTTTTTTATCATCATTTTCAGAAAACTTTTCCTTTACCCATGTGGAGAAAACCATGATTCAGCCTCAGGGCCTTTGCACTACCCCTTGCCTCATGTAGCCTCATGGCTTGCTTCTAAAATCATCTCATGTCTCTAATCAAATATTACCTTATCAGAGAGGCTTCCCTGATCACTTACCTAAAATAGCCCCACCCTCACACTGTTTCTTATCTTTCTCTCTGTCTACTATGCAAATTGACTCTTGGAATGACCCTCAGCTAACATTACCTCGTGGGGTTATTTACTTGCTTGTGCATCATCTGTGTTCTCCTTATTCACCACTCCGGCCTGGTGGGTAGAATGTAGTCAGCATGAGGATCGAGACTCTTGTTCCCTTCTGAGATATATCCACACCCCACACGTATTTCACATTTAACATTTCTATTAACTATATAATAAATTACATAATTTTCCTTAGGCTTCCAGAGGCACAAAACTTTCACTAATAAACTTCACCCAGCATTATTCAGTTTACACTCCCCTCAATAAGCAGTCAGCACATGGACAAATTCTTTTTACATGTTTTGGTGAGGCCTGCTCTGTCTTTCCTGTCCTTCATTAGCCCATGCCTGCTCCCAAGTATATGCCCCTGTATCCCTGGGGGCAAGGGCACTTGTTCCATAGCATGGCTTTGAGGACAGACACTGTATCTCTCCATCCAGATCTCCACTTCCAAGCTGCATACACAAGGAATTTAAGCCAGTTTTACCAACTGCTTTGCATTTGCAGTCCTCCCAGATTTCTCACTAAAGGATATATATTTACCAAAAAAGGAAAAGTGAAAAGTTCAATGTGCAAGGAATCAAAATTGACCTGGCCTACATAGACGTCCTTCCTGACACCATCTGAAACCTCCCCAACTTGCTGTCATTATCTCTCATTCAAAATGTCTTGGGAAGCACAGGCAAGCATTTTCAGGATGTCAGTTATATTTGTGGGGCTGTGTGGATAACAAGCCACACTTTCTCTTTCTCTCTCTCCCTCCCTCCCTCTGCTGCTCCCACTCTCCCTTCACTGACTATGTATCAGGACTTTTCAAGAGAAATGTTTAGTGGTTAGCAAGAAAGTGATTAGGGTCACATCAGCAACATTCCTCTCTTTTCAAATGGCTAGCACTGAAAATTTAAAAATTTATATATATATATTTTAATATATCTTTATTGATTTCAGAGAGAGGAAAGGAGAGGGAGAGAGAGATAGAAACATCAATGATGAGAGAGCCATTGATCGAGCCCGCAACCTGGGCATGTGCCCTGATCAGGAATCGAACCCTGATTGCCTGGATCCTAGGTCGACGCTCAACGGCTGAGCCACGCCCAGCGGGGCTAAAAATTTATATCTTGATGCTAAATTAGATTAGGTTTTTTAGCTTCCTCATTTTAGAGCTTGTTTTTGTTCATTTTTTTTACATAACTTAAGATTCTCCCATACAACCCCGATACTACTGGAGGCAGTACTATTACTAGTTTCATGCTTCTCCTTTCAGGAATGTATACATATTCGCATGTATGCACACTATTCTTTTTCCCTCTACAAATACATACTACCTCACACATCACTTTTTGCTCCACAATTTATCTTGCAAATCTTTCTTCAATACACACTGAGTGATGCCCCCACTTTAAAACCACTGCTGAGTATTCAAGTCAATGAAGGCATCATATTTCATTTTACCAAATTTCTATCAAGAGATATTGATTTGTTCCCAGTTTTACAATTATGAACAATGCAATAAATGATTTACACATGCGCAAATACATCACCAGGAAAATTCACAGAGGTGGACTTTCTAAGTCAAAGGATGTGTGTGCTTTACAATTTGATAGGTTTTTCCGGATGTCCCTCTGGAGACACTCTGGCAACACACAGTCCCGTACATTTGGCCAACAACACATGAGAGTGACTCCTTCCACCCTCATCATCCTTTTCACCTTGCACAATTTAATTGGCAAACATATTATTTTATGGTTTCCAATTGCACTTCTTATATATTTAAACACTTCATTTCTGAGCATTGTCAGTTTATGACTTTAGTCTATTATTGTTCTTGGTTATTGGTCATATGACTTTTAACAAGGACTTCTGGCCCGGCTGGGCGTGGCTCAGTGGTTGAGTATCGACCTGGGATTCAGGCGATCAGGGTTCGATTCCCAGTCAGGGCACATGCCAGGGTTGTGGGCTCGATCAATGACTCTCTCATCATTGATGTTTCTATCTCTCTCTCTCCCTCTCCTTTCCTCTCTCTGAAATCAATAAAGATATTAAAAAAACAAACAAACAAAAAAAACCCACAAGGAATTCTGTGTATATTAAAGATATTAGCCCTTTGGAATATGGGATATTTCCCCAGTTTTTGTTAATCTTGAAATTATATTTATATTTTTAAAAAAATTAATTATATTTATATTTATATTTTTTGTGACCAAAAATGTAATTACAATGATCACATCTCCATTCTGAGATTGTTTTAAATTCTTAGGGATTAGCTTCCCTTGTTGCAATTTTAAATGAGATGTTTTCTTTCACATATTTTCTTTAAACTTATTTAATATTTTGTTTTGTTTTTTATATCTATCTTTATTGATTTTAGAGAGAGGAAGGAAAAGGGAGAGAGAGAGATAGAAACATCAATGATGAGAGTCATTGATTGGCTGCCTCCTGCACACCCCCTGCTGGGGATTGAGCCTGCAACCCGGGCATGTGCCCTGACTGGGAATCAAACTTTGATCTCCGGGATCCTAGGCCAAAGCTCAACCACTGAGCCATGCCAGCCCGGCCGGGCTTTAAACTTTTAAAATTATAAAATATATTATGAAATAATACTTAACAAGGCATTAACAATAATAAAAAGATTGCTCATGTGTTCACCACTCAGCTTAATTAATAAAACATTACTAATAAAGAGATGAAATCCCCATCTCTCTCTCTCTCTTCATTTCCTCTCAGAAGTAACCACTACCTGTATTTAGTGTGTGCATGATTCATGCACATTCTTTAAAGTATTGTTACAAAATAGGGAGTAAAATTTTTAAACAACACCTGGAATTGTTTTTTTCTGATTTTAAACTTTACATAAATGTATTCTTCTATAGCTGGCTTTTGTTACTAATATATCTGTGAGGATGTATTCATACTGATGTATGTAATTCTAGTTCATTCATTGTGATGAATGGATATTTCACAATTTATTTCCCTATCCTCCTGGAAATGCACATTTAGGTTCCTTCTCTTTTTCCTATTCAAAACAATGATGCTGGGGAAATCTTGTTTAGAAACTCTTGTCCACAAGGGACAGTTTCCCTGAGCGGGGAACTGAAGGGTCCTGAGCTTGTGCAGGCCCTCAGTCACTGTGATAGAAAGGGTTAAAATAGCATTAAAATAGTCTGTTTTTAAAAAATTTTGGTTTAATTTATTTGTGGAAATGTCTAGGTTTAATTCTTTTTTTTTTTTAATATATCTTTATTGATTTCAGAGAAAGGAGGGGAGAGGGAGAGAGAGAGAGAGAGAGAGAGAGAGAGAGAGAGAGAGAGACATCAATGATGAGAGAGTCATTGATCGGCTGCCTCCTGCATGTCCCCTACTGGGGATCGAGCCTGCAACCTGGGCATGTGCCCTGACCTGGAATTGAACCTCGATCTCCTGGATCCTAGGTCGATGCTCTACCACTGAGCTACGCCCTGCTGGGGCTCTAAGTTTAATTCTTTAAATTTGTATGTGCTTGTTTATGAATATTGGTAGTTTTAAACTTTTCATCTTTTCTGAGGTTAGTTTTGACATTTTATAGTTTCCTAGTACACTATCCATTTCAAATCAGTTCTTTTAAATATCTGCAAGGAGCTGAACAAAATTGATTTTGAAAAACATCCATACGTGTTTCATAGTGGCCCCACCATTTTGCATCCCTCCATCATGCATATGATTCCAATTCCCCCACATCCTTGCCAATACTTATTTTCTCTTGTTTTCTGAGGTTTTCAAAATTTTAAATTTACTTATTTATTTATTTTCAATTACAGTTGACATTCAATATTATTTTGTATTCGATTCAGGTGTACAGCAGAGTGTTCAGACTATCCTATGGTTTACAAATTGTTCTCCCTGATCTTTCTAGTACCCACCTGGCATCATTCACAGTTATCACAATATATTGACTGTTTCTTATGTTGTTCTTTACATCTTCATAACTATTTTGTAACTACCAGTTAGTAGGTATCAAACCCTTCACCTTTTTCAACGATCTCTGACTGACATTTCATTTAGTGTAATACCCTCTAGGTCTATCCATGTCATCATAGATAGTAAGATTTCTTTCTTTTTTATGGGCAAGTAATATTCCATTGATCAAATGTACCACCACTTTTATTTATTTATTTATTTATTTATTTTTGGCTTCAGTGTTTTATATATATACATATATTTTTAAATTTATTTTTATTGTTGAATGTATTACATACACCCCCCCCTTTTGTCCCCCAGTGATCCCCTCCACTCCCCTCCAACCCCCAGGCCTTCCCCACACTACTGTCTGTGTCCATGGGTTATGCACATAAGCATGTAAGTTCTTTGATTAATCTCTCCCCACCCACTCCCCTACCCCAACCTTCCCACTGAGATTCATCAGTCTGTTCCATGCTTCCATGTCTCTGGATCTATTGTGTTCCTCAATCTAGTTTGTTTATTAGATTCCACATACGAGTGAGATCATGTAAAACTGAATCAGGAAGAATCAGAAAACTTGAATAGGCCAATAACACCTGATGAAATCGAAGCAGCAATAAAAAAAAAAACTCCCAGCAAACAAAAGCCCTGGTCTGGACAGCCCCACAGGAGAGCTTTCTAATTCTTTAAGTTGTAGGTTGGATAGCTTATCAAAATTTTTTCTTGCTTTTTGAGATAGGCCTGTAGTGTTATGAACTTCCCTCTTAGGCCTGCTTTCCCTGTGTCCCATAGATTTTGAGTTGTTATGTGTTCATTTTCATTTTTTTCCAGGAAGTTTTTTATTTCTTTCTTGATCTCATTGGTAACCCATTCATTGTTTAATAACATGCTATTTAGCCTCCACGTGTCTGAATGTTTTTTTACTGTTTTTACTGTAGTTGATTTCTAATTTCATGCCATTGTGATCTGAGATGCTTGATATGATTTCAATCTTCCTGAACTTGGAGAAACTTGCTTTGTGTCCTAACATGTGGTCTATCTTTGAGAATGACCCATTCTCAAAGATACTGGAGAGGAATATATATTCTGCAACTTCAGGGTGAAATGTTCTGTAAATGTCAATTAAATCCATGTGATCTAGTGTGCCATTTAGAGTCACTGTTTCCTTGTTGATTTTTTGTCTGGAAAATCTATCCAGTAAAGTCAGTGGGGTGTTGAAGT
Organism: Miniopterus natalensis; assembly: GCF_054644295.1. NCBI lineage: Eukaryota > Metazoa > Chordata > Mammalia > Chiroptera > Miniopteridae > Miniopterus > Miniopterus natalensis. Next base: position 1,642,587 of record NC_142100.1, read on the forward strand.
CCATGACTATGACTGTATTGCTGTCAATCTCTCCTTTAAAGTCCTTAAGGTTATTATTGATAGGTCCTTATTTATTGCCATTTTAATTTCTTATGCCTATGTTTCTCTTCCTATTTCTTCTTATTATTACAGCAGTCTCTTTAACATTTCCTGCAGTGCTGGTTTGGTTGTGATAAACTCCCTTAGCCTTTTTTTTTGTCTGAAGAGCTCTTTACTTCACCATCTATTTTGAGCAATAGCCTTGCTGTTTATAGTAGCCTTGGTTTTACCACCACTTTTATATCCATTGGCCTATTGATGGGCACTTGGGCAGCTTCCATATCTTGATTATTGTAAATAACGCTGCAGTGAACACAAGGATGCATATTATTCTTTTGAATTAGTGTTTTGGGTTTCTTCAAATATATACACAGAAGTGGAATTGCTGGGTCATAAGGCAGATACATATATATACATATATATACACACACACACACACACACACACACACACACACACACACACACACATATATATATAATCCTCACCCACAGATATGTTTTTATTGATTTTTACAGAGAGATGAATGAAGGGGGAGACACACAGAGAGAAACATTGATTGCCTCCTATAGGCACCCCAACTAGCAAGTGAACCCGCAAGCTAGGTATGTGTCTTGACCAGAATCAAACCCACAACCTTTTTGGTGTATGAGACAATGCTCCAACTGACCAACTGACTGAACCACCCAACCAGGGCAAGGCAGTTTCATTTTTAATTTTTTGAGAAAATTTCATACTGTTTCCCACAGTGGCTGCACCAGTCTGCATTCCCACAACAGTGCACGAGGGTTTCCTGTTTCTCCACATCCTCACTAGCAGTTGTTTGTTAATTTATTGATGATAGCCATTGAGACAGGCATGAGGTGATATTTCATTGTGGTTTTAATTTGCATCTCTCTGATGATTAATGAAGTTGAGCATCTTTTCATATATCGATTGGCCATCTGTGTGTCCTCTTTGGAGAAGTGTCTATTCAGGTCCTCTGCCCACTTTTTAATTGGCTTGTGCTTCTTTGTTTGTTTGTTGTTGGTGTTAAGATGTATGAGTTCTTTATAAGTTTTGTTATTAACTGCTTACTAGTGTATCATTGGCTAATATCTTCTCCAATTCAGTGGGTTGTCTTTTCATTTTTTATTTCATTTGCTGTGTAAAAACTTTTTAGTTTTATATAGTCCTATTTCTTTCTTCTTTTGTTTCCCTTGTGCTAGAATATATATCAGAAAAAATATTGCTAATCAAAAAGTCTGAGATTTTACTGCCTAGGTTTTCTTCTAGGAATTTATGGTTTTGAATCTTACATTTAAGTCTTTAACCATTTTAAGTTTAGTCTTATTGATTTCAGAGAAAGGAAGGGAGAGGGAGAGAGAGAGATAGAAACATCAATGATGAGAGAGTCATTGATTGGCTGCCTCCTGTACTCCCCCAGTCGGCAACCCAGGCATGTGCCCTGACTGGGAATGGAACCCCAATCGCCTGGATCCTAGGTTGACACTCAACCACTGAGCCACGCCCGGCTGGGCTAGTTTCATTTTTCTGCATGTGTAAATCCAGTATTCCCAGCAACATTGATTAAATAAACTGTCTTTACTCCATTGTATGTTCTTGTGTTTTTGTAAAACATTAGTTGACCATAAAGGCATGGGTTTATTTCCGGGCTTTTTGTTCTATTGATCTCTGTGTCTGCTCTATTCCAGTACTATGCTGTGTTGATTACTAAAGCCTTGTACAATAGCTTGATATCAGGTAGTGTGATACCTCCAAGTTTGTTGTCCTTTCTTAAGATTGCTGTGGCTATTTGAGGTCTTTTGTGGTTCCATATAAATTTTTGTGTTGTGTGTTCCAGTTCTGTGAAAATACACCATTGGTATTTTGATACGAATTGCATTGAATCTACAGATTGCTTTGGGTAGTATGCACATGTTAACAACACCCATTCTTCCTCTCAATGAGCACAGTGTATGCTTCCATTTATTTTTACCTCCTTGGTTATATTTGTTCCTAGGTATTTGTTTTTGGATGCAATTATACATGGGATTGTTTTCTTAGTTTCCCTTTCTGATAGTTCATTACTGGTGTATAAAAATGCAACCGATATCTGAATATCTAGTTTGTACCTTGTTAGTTTACTAAATTTATTTATCAGTTCTAGTATTTTTTTGGTTGAATGTTTAAGGTTCTCTATGTACAGTATCATGTCATTTGCAAATAATGACAGCTTTACTTATTTATTTCCAATTTAGATGCCTTTTATTTCTTATTCTTGTGTAATTGCTATGGCTAGGACTTCAAATGCTTTTTCTACCTTTATTGATATAATCATATAATTTTTATTCTTCATTTTGTTTATGTAATGTATCATGTTAAATGACTTATGGATATCGCACCAACCTTGCACCCTGGAATAAATCCCACTTGATAATGGTATATGATCTTCTTAATGTATTACTGGTTTTAGATTACTAATATCTATTTTTAAGATTTTTGCATCTATGTTCATCAGGCATGTTGGCCTATAATTTTCTTTCTTTGTAGTGTCTTTAAAAAATTTTTTTTTTAATTTATCTTATTGTTGAAAATATTAGAGATGTCCTCATTTTTCTTCATTAACTCCTTACACCCTGCACCCAGTCCCCACTCCAGGACTTCACCATACTATCGTCTGTGACCATGGGTTGTGCATATATGCATATAAATCCTTTGACTAATCTCTCCCCACTCATCCACCTCCACCTCCCCTCTGAGATTCATCAGTCTGTTCCATGCTTCTACGGCACCAAATTTTGTTCATTAGTTTATTATGTTCTTTAGATTCCACATATAAGCGAGATCATGTGATGTTTGTCTTTCTCTGCCTGACCTATTTTGCTTAGCATAATAATCTCCAGGTCCATCCATACTGTCCCAAAAGGTAAGAGGTCCTTCTCTACAGCTGCATAGTATTCCATGGTGTAAATGTCCCGCAGCTTTTTATCCACTCATCTACTGATGAGCACTAGGGCTGTTTCCAGATCTTAGGTATTATAAATTGTGCTGCTATGAACATAGGGGTGCATGTCTTTATCTGGTTTTGAAATTAGGAAAATGCTGATCTTATAAAATGAGCTTGGTAATCTTTTCTTTTGAATTTCTTGGAATAGTTTGAGAAGAGTGTTATTTCTTCTTTAAATATTTGGTAAAATTCACCTGTGATTCCATCCAGCCTACGACTTTTGTTTCTTGGAAGTTTTTTGACTACTGCTTCTATTTCATTAGTTGTAATTTATCTGTTTGGCTTTTCTGTTTCTTCTTGATTCAGTTTTGGGAGATTTTATGTTTCTTCCAGTTTGTCCAGTTTGTTGGGATACAGTTGTTAGTAATATTTTTTTTATAATCCTTTGTATTTCTGTGGTCTCACGTTACTTTTCCTCTTTCATTTCTGATTTTATTTAAATCCTCTCTGTTTTTCTTGAGGAGTATGGTTAAAAATTTGCCAATATTGTTTATCTTTTCAAAGAACCAGCTCTTGGTTTCATTGACCTTTTTATTGCTTTTTAAAGATCTTATATCATTTATTTCACTCTGATATTTATTTATTTATTTTTCTACTCACTTTGGGCTTCGTTTGTTGTTCTTTTTCTAGTTCCTTTAGTGGTAAATTTTTTTGAGATTTTTTTTTTTTTTTTTTTTTGAGGCAGGCCCATATTGCTTTCAATTTCCCTCTTAAGACTGTTTTTGTTGTGTCCCATAGATTTTGTGTTGTTGTATTTTCATTTGTCTTAAGATATCTGTTGATTTCTTTCTTGATGTCATTATTAACCCATTCATTGTTTAGTAACATGTGATTAGGCTTCATATGCTTGTGTGTTTTTCAGTTTTTTTCTTGTAATTGATTTCTAATTTTATACCTCTGTGGGCAGAGAAGACGCTTGATATTGTTTCAAACATTATTATTGAGACATGCTTTGTGTCCTAACATGTGGTCTATCCTAGAAAATATTTCATGTGCACCTGAGCAGAAGGTATATTCTGCTGATTTGGGGTAAAATGCTCTGAAAGTATTAATTAAACCCATCTGGTTCTGTGTGTTATTTAAGGTAACTGTTTCCTTGTTGATTTTCTTTCCAAAAGATCTATAAATAGATCTACAAATTGATGTTAATTGTGTTCTTAAACCTCCTATGACTGTATCACTGTTGACCTTTCCCTTCATGTCCATCAATATTTGCTTTATATATTTAGGTGTTCCTATGTTGAGCGCATAAATGTTTACAAGGGTTATATCCTCTTATTGGATTGCTCTCTCTGTCATTATGCAGTCTTTTGCCTCTTATTATACCCCTGTTTTAAGGTCTTATTTTTTCTGATGTATGTATTGCTACCCCAGCTTTTTCTTTCAACTTCCAATTGCATGAAATATCTTTTTCCATTTCTTTACTTTCAGTGTGCGTGTCTTTTGTTCTGAGGTATGTCTCTTATAGAGAGTATATATACAGGTCTTCTGTCTTTTAATTGGAGCATTTAATCGATTTACATTTAAGTGATTATTGATGGTTATGTATTTATTAACATTTTATTCTTTATAACTATGTTCCTCTTTTTTTGTCTGCTTCTTAAAGGCATCCCATATCATTTCTTGTAATACTAGTTTGGTGGTGATGAATTCCTTTAGCTTTTACTTGACTGGGAGGCTCTTTATTTGTCCTTCAATTTTAAATGCCAGCCTTACTGTGTAAAGTAGTCTTGGTTTTAGGTCCTTCCTTTTCATCACTTTGAATATTTCATATCAATTCCTTGTGTCCTGAAATGCTTCTGTTGAGAAATCAGCTGACAGTCTTATGGGAGCTCCCTTGTAGATAACTAACTGTCTTTCCTTTGTTGCTTTTAAGATTGTTTCTTTGACTTTAACCTTTGGTGTTTTAATTATGATGTGTCTTGGTGTGGGCCTCTGGGTTCTTCTGGTTTGGGGCTCTCTGGGCTTCCTGGGCTTGTCTGTCTTTTTCTCCACCAGGCAAGGGGAGTTTTCATTCATTATTTCTTCAAATAGGTTCTCAATCTCTTGTGCTCTCTCTCTCCTCTGGCACCAGTATGATGTGGGTGTTGTTAAGCTTCACGTTGTCTCAAAGGTACCTTAAACTATACTCATTTTTATTTATTTATTTTTTTTGCTGCTCCAATTGTGTGTTTTCTGTTACCTTGTCTTCCAAACTACTGATCCATCCTCTGCTTCATTTAACCTACTGTTCATTTCTTCTAGTGTATTCATTTCAGATAGTGTATTCTTTATTTCTTAATGGTTCTTTTATAATGGTTTTTATAATGATTGGCTCGGGGCCACCTGTTTGGAGCTACAAAGTGATCCACAGTTTGTGGCTGTCTCTGTTGGACCTGAATGTAAATAGAAAGGTAGCTAACCAAGGCAATCTTTCACCAACACTAAGCCTGGGGGCAGGTCAGCAAAAAACCCAATGCACTGCAAGAACTGCCTCTGTCTGTCTTTACCTGCCAGCTGTTTGTTAGACTTAATTTGTGAGAGATCCTCTGGCAATTTGCAAGTTGCATGAAGTCAGTTCTCAGTGAGTCTTCAATTAGGAGCAAGCGATACAGATTTATACTCAGTGCCAGTGCTGGGTTTGAGATCACTCAGCAAAAGTAAAGTGTACTCTAAGGACACCTGCCATCTGTCTGGTGCCTCCAACTGTTTTGGTGAGGTGGGATCTCAAGGATTCATTATTGTGAGGCCAGCAGAGTTTATGGGGCCCCAAAAGACCAAGATTTGGCCTTTTAAAGGAGGACTCTGCACTGGTCATGTGTGCAAGGGAAATATGGCCTCCATCCTAGAGCCACACAACTCAGTCTGCCCTGGATTCTGCCCAGACCTACTCCAGAGTCTGAGGTTGGCAGGGCAGAACTTATTGGAGTTTGAAGAGGAATCTGGTGGCCCCCAAGGGAGGGGGGGCTCACAGGATGGATGAGAATGGCCCCTGCACCAGAGCCACACAACTGAGTTTCTGACATTAGCTTTGTCCACCTGGAACTCTACACCACCAGCTCAGGCAAGTGACTCCTCCACAGGGCATAAGATTGGCAGGGTGGGTTGACACCAGTCAGGAGGGTGGCCTATTGCATTCTCCAGGCTGATGCGCTATGGAGGGGAGTGCTCCACCCAAGAAAGATGGTGTTTGTGGACAGTGTGGGAGAGGGACTCAGCACAGGAACCCTGATGGTTGTCCCTTAAGCTCTCTCACTGGAGCCACACAATCTGGTCTTTCCTCCCACAACTCTAGTTTTCTCTAAGGTGCTCTCCTCCTTCCAGAACTCAAGCTGAGTGGCTGCCAACAAGATTCTGTGTATTGATCCTTTAAGACAGTTCCTGTGTTCCCCTCAGGCTCCTGTCTCTCCCTAGCAGACAGAATAGCTGATTTTTTGCAGCCAGAGCCTCTTCCTGGCTCTGGTGTTCTGGGCTGGGGATCCAGCATAGGGTTGAGGCCCCACACTCCTCAGAGGGACTCTTTGAAGCTGAGTTCCCTCCAAAATCTCAGCCATGCACATTGGCCCAGGACCAGCATTTTGAGTCTCTGCCCTTCTGCCGCATCTCGATGTGGCTTCTATAAATCCTTGTTAATAAGACTTCCGTTCATCTAGTCTTCAGATGGTTACTCAGGTTGATTGTTCTATATTCTAGTTGTAATTCCAGTTTGGTCCTTGGAGGAGGTGAGTGTAACTTCTATCTACTCCACCACCATCTTGGAGCCTACAAAGTAGTTTTTAAAGATTATTTTCCTCTCTATCTTATTGATATGGTTATGTCTCCATTCTTATTTTTCATTTTATGTGTTTATACTTCAGTTAGTTAATGGTTTGCCTATTTTACTTCACCTTTTAAAGATCTACTTTGTGAGTATAATATGTTTATTCCTTCCCCCTTTTTGGATTTTTAAAAGATTTCTGCTTTTATCTTTATTGTGTTTTCTTTCAGGTTAATTCTTTTCTGACTTCTTGAGTTTTGTACTTAATTCAATTTTTAAAATATTTCTGTTTATTAATATTAAAATTATTAATTTTCCATTGAGTTTTGCTTCAATTGTGTCACATGGAGCCTGATATTATTAGTTTCTACATAGACTTCAATGCTTACTTTGTTGTTCTTTTTTTTTTTTTACTCAAAAATTAAAGTTATTTTACTCTAGTTTTAGTTTTACTCCATTTGATTAAAAAATATTTTTTGTGATATATTCTCTTGATCCACCATTAGCTGAGAGAGGCATAAGAAGTCCCTTTTTACTATATTTTTAAATAATTTTTGCATACTTATTTTGAAGCTACATTATTTAGTGCACAGAGAGTCATGAGAGTTCTTCACTGTGAACTGTAGCTTTTATCATTTTGATGTGCCTCCTTCGACTTGTATAGGACTTTTTAGGCAACTGTTAGTCTATGACCATTTTCTTTATTCCAGTCCTTTTTAGCTCTCTTTAGCTGTACCCGTTCATGATGAGGTTTACCTTTTGGCCCTGGGCAATTCTGGCTTCTGGAAAAAAAAATAAGTCAAGTTTCCTAGCTCTGACAGATGTTTGCCAATTTGATCTGGTCCACGGTATTCCAAAATCTTCAACTCAGAATAAGACCCCCAAGTACTTCTTTTAAAATAAGCATTCTTTTGAAACAAAGTGGTGGGAAAAGCCAAAGGAGAGACAGGAATAGAGATAGTTTTCTGCCTCAACTGGAGCTATCAAACCTGGGAAGAAACAATTTTGAGTCTCTGTATTAGTCTGGTGTGTGCAGGAAGTTGTGTTGGAATATCACAGCCAGCATTTTGAAGAAGGGCTGAAAGAAGGACAGAGGAGGAGCTGTGGTGTGATTGCCCTGGAGGATCACAGGGAAATGGATGGATGACTCAATAACTTATTCTCTTTTCTTACTATGATGGGATAAACTGGAGACAATTTCACCAGCCAGAAAAGTAAGTTGTAAATATCCTTTGAGGTCTTTAGAAATCATCTTATAATTTTATATTATAATATATTCTTTCAGTTTACTTGTTTCTAATTTGCTCCTATTCCAATGCATTTTTGCCAGATTCAGAATGCCTTCTCAGAGAAAATTTGGCTGTAGTAGTAGCCACAGAAATATGCTACTTAGCCTTATCTTCAAGAGAAACACTGTGAGGTGTGCATCTGACTGACAACCTCCAGCTGCCACACCTTTGGATCCTCAGCTTTGTCTGTACTGAGTCCACAGTCTCAACTCAACAGTACACTACCAGCCAATGATGAGAGTGGGGCTGTTACTGCCCAGTTCAGTTCTCCCCTGGTGAATCTGTGCTCAGGGCTCTTCCTCAACGTTTCTGAGTTTCTCCAAGCTGTGCTGCCAGCTGAAGATCTTTCTACCCAAATCTCTTTTCTTCTTTTTTCTCTCTCACAGGTGTCAGACCAACATTGCAACCTGCTTACTTATGCTCCTTCTTCCTTTATCCTGTACAAGTGCTTCCTCCAATAAATGTCTTGCAGGTTTAATTCTCTGTCGGCATCTGCTTCTTAGAGGGTCTACATTAGTATAACATCTTTTTCTGGCCCCTGCAACCCGTGTTCTTGTTTTCTCAGGCATTTGAGCCTTACCTCTCTCTGACACACTTTGACTTAACCATTCCTGTGACTGACTTTTTGTGAGTTTGTCTTTTTTATTTCAGCTCCAGGTCTTCAGAACTTCACATGGTAAGAGAGTCCAACCCAGGCAGGTACAAGAAACATATACTGAAGGAATCAGACATAATAGAAATATTAGTGCAACCAATGTGGAAGTGTGGCCCTACAGTCATTTGCCAATACCCTCATGGACAGTTGTGTTTCAGAACATGGAACGTTTTGAACTTTATTCAATATTATGTAATATACCCAGGGAGTCTGTGGCAGTGAAATCAGTAATATTTCTGTAAGGAAATGCATGAATGTTTACATTAAGTTGGATAAACAGAATTAAAAACAACTTTTAAAAAGATAATACAGAAATACAAATTCAGTTCCATTTAGGTTGGGTTTTGCAGTGAAATCAGTTATTTTGATTTTTTTCAGAGCTTTCCATATTTAAATGAAAGAAGGAGAGTTATGACCTTTCTGTAATGGAATTTCTGTTTATTGAGCATGTACTTTGTGCCAATCATTTTACTGAGCCTTAGTACTCTAGAAGCATTATTTTATTTAATTTCACCTCAGTATCATGAATAGACATTTTAGCTTCATTTTATGTGAGAAAACTGAGTCTCAGTAAACTCTCAAAGACCACACAAAGAGCAATCATCAAAGCTAAAATTTGAATCTCAAAGAATCTGCCTCCAAAATTATTTGGCTGAACCAATGTGCCATGTTGCTTGCCTACGTATCCTAACCAGACTGCCTAATATGATGTAATTAGCTTGACCTGGAAGGAGGACTGGGAATTAATACAGGTTTTATACTCTGTAGTGGGTCCTCCTTGAGTCTCCACTTCCTTATATAAAGTTGGGGTCAGCATTACCTAATTCAAAGGGTGGTTTTAATAAGAATCAAAGTATAAATTAAGCACGAAAACATTTTGTCATCACACCGTAAAGTGACAAATAAGGTAATGCCATCATGGCAGTGATGATGATGTAAGCCATTATTATTGTTTGTGTTTTAGAAATGTGTTAGGGCTATACATAATTGTTCCATTGAAAGGACCTGGACAGATACTTCATCTACTTAAGAATCTGTTCACTGGAGCACAAAGAAAGAGTTAGGACATTGAGAGGATCTAGGAAAATGGGCCAATTTGCAATAGCTGCACTATGCCATCTAAACTTAAGAAGGAAGAGCTGTCTGTGCTTCATGGTAATTGTTTCTCTAAAGAGTCCACTTTCATGTTTAAGTAAATTATTACCACCACCACCCACACACAGCAGGAAAGACTTTGGAGCTTTCCAACTTTAGTGGCTATGATTTTTGCAAGTGAAGTCATTGCCTCTGGAACAAAATTGTTGACAGTTCTTTATCATTGTGGATTTTCTTCAAAATGTTTGACTTCTGGTCAACATTGCCTATTTCACTAGTCTTTATGTCCGGGCCAGTAACGGGTGGCTGTGGAAAAAGGCAAGAAGACAAGAACTTATTCCAAGGCGGGCATTGTAGGTGGTACAGAATACAACACAGAATTCAACAAGAGTGTGGGGCTTCATGCAGAAAGAGAATGGTGTGGTTCCATGAAATCAGAATGTGAGGATGGAGTCAACACCTTTAATTTCAGGTTGAACTAAAAAGACAGGCAAGAGACAGAGAATAGTTATATATCATTATATATCATTATTATGTAATAATGATATAGGGTGTTAATAGACTGAAGTCAGTTCTGAAAAATCCCAAATCATATAAGAAGGTACAGGCAGAGTCTAACTTTATAGGCACTGGGTGGTGGGGACTTAGCAAAAAGAAGGGAGGAAGACAGATATAGGCATATAATGGGAAACAGCATGTCTGAAACTTGAAGAGCAAGGGAGATTCATGTAGCCCTGTATGCTGACTTACTGATACTACAGTTGTGAGAGTTAGTTCAACATAGTTTTGAAATACAGCTCTATCTCTTAAATATCTGTAATATTGATTAAGTTAACCAACTATTAAATTTCAATGTATTCATCTCAAAGTGGGGATGATAATTCCTATATTGTAGGGTTATTGTGAGATATACACATTTGAAGATGAGTCCGTAACCTGGTACATGTTTTATAAATGCTGATGTTGGTGATTAACTGTCATAATTTTCATTCTCTGAGGAAAGAGGAAGTTTGCCTTCAGTCTTAGCTGCAAGTCCTGTGAGAGTGTGTCCCAGAGTTAGGCATGTGGCCTCTGAAAGCCCTTTGCACCAGCAGTGTTTTACTAAGTCCAGAGCTGATTCATTATTTTGTTTTACTTCTAAAGATGATTTGGTTGGTTCAGCTTTTGGAAATAAGAAAAACAAAAACCTAGAAAATACATGAAGAATCCTCTCAAAACCACACACAAAAAGGATAGTTGTTTTTCACTACTTTCCTCTCTCCCTAAAGCTCTCTGTCCAAGAGAATGACAAGGAATAAAACGTTTTTGAATCTCATCTATTAATTTTTCTTTGGGCCACATGTCAGGTCCATTCTCTCACCCAATCCTTCCTCTGAAGGATGCTCAGTTCAAGAGAATTATGAGTCTTAGCTGTGGGGAAGTATTTTGGGTTGAGAATGGTTACTCTTCCATCTCAATAAAGTGCTATAGTGGGCAGTGGAGCTACCCAGAAGAGAAAGACTCATCAGCAGGAAGGACAAGTGTTTGAGTGTGTTCAGTAAGTATTTAGTGTAAGCTGCAGTGAGCTAGAATCATTCATTCACGTTTGTACGCATGGCTCTCGTTGCAAAGCATGACTTCTTGAACCTGCTAGTAGCAGCTGATATGGATTGCTGATTCAGTTATTTACATGCTGTGTGATCTAGTAGAAGTTCTTTTACTTCCATCTGGGTTTTAGTTTCCTTATCTATAAAATGGAACATTGACATTTATTTGTTTGTTTGTTTTGATGGGATTAAATGAGACATTATCAATAAAGCAACCGGTATGATGACTGGCACAGGATATATATTTAATAAATATTAACTGCTAGAATAGTAGCAGCAGTAATGGTGATGGTGGTAGAAGTAATAGTACTAGTGATAAGAGTAGTATAAACACAAATTTGGAAACCGAGTAAACTGCTTTCTTTAAAAGAATGGTAGACTCACATTTCTGTACTTGGAAGACTAGACTTGCTTCACAGATGACATTTCTACAGCAATGTCCTTTCATTTCCCTCCAGTGTTTAGTAAGGTTCTTTAGAAAACTATTTGTTCCAGCTGTTTTGAGAGTTGGGAGGAGGAGAGGCAAGAAAGGAAGGTTGTGCAATTTCTTGAGTAAGAGACTAAAACTAGAACAGTAAATGCTAGAATTGGACAGGGTGGTGTTAACAGGGTAGCCGGAGCCCAAGGAAAAGATAAAACGTAATCTCCACAACTGGCAATCCCCCATCCCAAGGTCTTCAGTGAGTCCCCCAAGGAATTCAGGATGAAACTCACACTCCTGTGCACGGTGAGTGCAGCCATCAGCACCGTCTGGCCTTGCCTACATCCTAATTCTAATTCTCTGTGTCTTTCGCCCTCTGCTTCTTCAGGACACAGGCTGTTTCAGACATCGGTTTGTTCATGTAACACCTTCGCCCTGTGCACAGGATGAACACCAACTCACTTTTAAGATGTGTCTCATGCTACCTATTTTTGAAGATTTTCTGAACTTGTCTCTCTCATCAGTAGCCCTGACCATCTCCTATTTTTTGTAAAAAATTTTGAATATTTCTATCAGCATCTGGAAAGCTTAATAAAATTCTTGTCTCTTCCTCTAAAATTTCTTGAAATCAGAGACTATGCCTTACTTATATTTGTGCTTCCAACAAAATAACGGGCGTAATTCATGCTTTTTGAATAAATGGGAAGGAATGGAGGGATGGATAGATGGGTGAATAAATGAATGAATGGGTAAGGAAATAAATAGTGAGTGAATACACAAGTGAAAAGATACTCCTAAGTGTCCTATAGAGGGACTGGCACAGTTCTGTCAACAACCCCCCACCCTACTCCACACACACACACACACACACACACACACACACACACACACACTCCAGCTCTTCACTGTTCAGAACTCAGAAGTTTCTGCCTCTTCTTTTCACGCGTCTTGTTCTTTCTTCATTGGGAAGTCAGAATGAGGTGCAGATATGAAAAAATAGGTGATGATTTAGGCTTTAATCACATTGATTCTGAAATTCTAATAAGATATACATGTGGAAATGTCAACAAGGGAAATAAGAACATGGGACAAGTGTTCAGATGAGAGGGAACAACGGTTAAAGCCAGGAAAATGAAGAGGCTGCTGAGGAAAAACGTAGCAGGGGAGGAATAAAATCAGAGCCGCTTGAGGAACATAGGGAACAAAAGAAAAAAGAGGGTCAACAAAAGAGCAGGGTGAGCCTTGTTCTAGAAGAATGGAATGGCTAACCCACTTCCAAGAAGGAGCAGGGAATGCGAGCCCCGGGAGGCATTGGGTGTGGCAATTTACTTAAGTGATGGTAGAGAAAGTTACTTGGTGTCAATAAACAGGTGATGAAAAAGTGAGGGAAAGAAATATAAACCCCATTTTGAAGGAAATGTGGAGAAATAGGGCATTTAAGTGGACAAGAAAGAGAGACACCTGAGATGAGGAAGAGCAGGAGCCTGAGGGTAGGACATTGCTGGAGATGTTAATGCAGCAGAGTCCCGTAGACTACGCAAGACGGTCAGTCCCACAACCAAGACGTACAGAGGACACGGTCTCTTCCCTGCGAGGAACAAGAAGAAAAAAGAAGTAAAGACATGGAGATCCCCGCCCCATGATAATCAGCCCCGTTATCCCTAAAGTATTTTCAATTTACTAATTAGTGGTAGAGTTGACATACAGTCTTTGGAAATGGGCAGTTTTTTGCACTGTCACAAATTCAACTCAATTCTCATGGAAAGGAAGTTACAACACTGTTAAAATTATTGTTCAAAAATCTAAAACCAGCATTTTTGTTCATCGATTCAGATTTACAATTTAATTTCATGGTACAATGAACTCATGCAGTTATATCTATTAAGGTCACCCACTCCCAGTTCATCAGCTTACTTTGGGCATTGATGACTAAAACACTTTAAGAGATAAGAATCACTATCTCATACTTCATAGAACTCACAATTTTAAAGTGAATCAAAACTTTTGGAGTCTAAATAAAGTTCATCCCTCTAATTCTCCCTCTGCTGCTCCTCAATCCATAGTTTTAACAATACAAACAAAAATTCTTCAAGAGATTCTCAAAGGTTTGAGTCTAGGAGAGATGAGGAAGGGAGTTTTTGATCAAGTAATTGTTTCAAGAGGAGGCACATAAACTTTTTAAAATTACTTAATTAGTTTCTCATTTTAAAAAATGATATATTTCTATTTTGTGCTACTCAAACTACTAAGGCCAAATTTCTATCAGCATTTATTGTGCTTTTTATTATTGTGATAATGGCTGCTTAATTTATTAAATTATTTTTGTCTTCCACACAAAATGAATCTAGAATATTTCTTTTTACTCATATAGAATTTATTTACTTATTTTTTCATATGTGTGTATTTTAATGTGTTAATTCATCAGTTTAGATTTTAAATTGGCCTGAGAATATATTCACATCCAAGATTAAATGAACACACACACACACACACACACAGACTGTTGTCCCTCTCTTTTCATATATATATGCATATCCACGTATATGAAAAGTATTTGTATATATACGTATGTGGCATATGTGTATATATATTCACATACATTTTTATATGTGAAAAGTCATGAAAAAAACTGCGTGCTTTTTCCTCTGCATTCCACCAGAAACTATGCCTCCTTTCAATTGACAAAAATTCATAACTTTCAGATACTTAAACTGAGTTAGTAACAGGTCTAGAGAAGTTAGGGGGGTCAGCAAAAATCAATCTTTGAGCCCAGCTAGTGTGGCTCAGTGGTTGAGCGTGGACCTAGGATCCAGGAGATTGAGGTTTGATTCCCAGTCAGGGCACATGGCCGGGTTGTGGGCTTGATCCCCAGCAGGGGGCGTGCAGGAGGCAGCCGATCAATGACTCATCACTGATGTTTCTCTGTCTCTCCCTCTCCCTTCCTCTCTCTGAAACCAATAAAGATATTTTTAAAAAATCTGCCTTTGAAAGTTATAAAAATATATTAATGTAGAACACGGCAGATGTAAACTGACTGCCCACCCCGTCCAGACTAGGTTACACTGTCTAAAACCTCTGGATAATTGCCTGGCTCTCCACTTCTTTTTCTGCCTTCACTACAACAGGAGTAAGCACTGTTTGGTTGTTTTTTAGTGTTTCTTTTTTTAAATTGCCTTTTAGAGATTTTAATGGTTGTTATAATTCCTTCCTTAAATGATTGTAACGTTCACTGGTTAAGACATCTAATCCTAGAGTATTTTTTTAAAAAAATTGTTGATTTTATTGGGGTTACATTGGTTAATAAATTATATAGGTTTCAAGTGTACAATTCTATATACATCATCTGTATCACCCAAAGTCAAGTATCTTTTCATCACCATTTATCCCCCTGTTCCCTCTTCTACCTGCCCCTTCCCCCTTTCCTTCTGGTGATCGCCATTCTGTATATGTGAAGGGTTTTTTGTTGTTGTTTTTTTTTTTTTTTTCTTCATCCTTACACCTTTCCACCCAGCCCCCAGGCTCCTCACCTCTAAGAGCAGTCAGTCTGTTCTCTGTATCTATGAGTCTGTTTCTATTTTGTTTACTTTGTTCATTAGATTCCACATATGAATGAGTCACATGGTATTCATCTTTCTCTGACTGACTTATTTCACTCAGCATAATGTTCTCCAGGTCCATCCATGCTGCCACAAAGGGTAAGATTTCCTTTCTTTTTTTATGGCTGAGTAGTAGTCTATTGTGTGTCACTGCTTTTGATCTACTGATGGACATTTAGGCAGCTTCTGTATCTTGGCTATTGTAAATAACACTGTAGTGAACATAGGAGTGCATATATTCTTTGGAATTAGTGTTTTGGGTTTCTTCTACTATATACACAAAAATGGAATAACTGGGTCATAAGGAAGTTCCATTTTTATTTTTTTGAGGAGCTTCCATACTGTTTTCCACAGTGGCTGCACCAGTCTGATTTACAAGAACAGTTTAAATCACAGGGTTCTCTTTGCTCCACATCCTTGCGAACACTTGCTGTTTATTGATTTATTTATTCTGACAGGTGTACGTGATATTTCATTGTGGTTTTAACTTGCATCTCTCTGATGATTAGTGAAATTGAACACCTTTCATATGTCTATTGGCCATCTGTATGTCCTTTTTGGTAAATGTCTATTCAGGTCCATTGCCTGTTTTTAAATTGTATTGTTTGGGGTTTTTTTGTTTGTTTGTTTGTTTGTTTGGGGTTTTTTTTAGTGTTGAGTTGTATAAGTTCTTTATAAATTTTGGACATGAACCCCTTATCAGATGTATCATTGTCAAATATGTTCTCCCATTCAGTAGGTTGTCTTTTCATTTTGTTGATGGTTTCCTTTGCTGTGCAAAACCTTCTTAGTTTGATATAGTACCATTTGTTTATTTTTTTTCTTTTGTTTCCCTTGCCCAAAAAGATATATCAGAAAATAATATTAAAAAACAAATGTCTGAGATTGTACTGCCTATGTTTTCTTCTAGTATTTTTATGGCTTTGAGTCTTACATTTAAGTCTTTAAACCATTTTGAGTTTATTCTCATAAATGGTATAAGCAGGTGGTCTACCTTCACTTTTTGGCATGTATCTGTTCAATTTTCCAACACCATTTATTGAATACACTATTTTTACCCCATTGTATATTTTGCCTCCTTTGTCATATGTTAATTGGCCATGGAGCTGTGGTTTTATTTCTCCTTCAATTTTAAATAATAGTCTTGCTGAGCAATGTAGTCTTGGTTGTAGGTCCTTGCTTTTCATCACTTTGAGTGTTAATCTCTTCTGGCCTGAAATATTTCTGTTGAGAAATCAGCTGACAGTCATATGGTAGCTCCTTGTAGGTAATTAATTGCTCTTCTCTTGATGCTTATAAGATCCTCTCTTTGTCTTAAACCTTTGCCATTTTAATTATGATGTGTCTTGGTGTGGGCCTCTGTGGGTTCATTTTGTTTGGGTCTCTGCACTTCCTGGACTTGTGTGTCTTTTTCTTTGACTAGGTTAATAAAGTTTTCATTAACAATTTTTTTCAAATAGGTTCTAGATCCCTTGGTCTCTCTCTTCTCCTTCTGGTAACCCTATGATGTGGATATTGTTACCTTCATTTTGTCCCAAAAGTCCCTTAAATTATCTTAATATTTTTAGCTATTTTTTTTTCTTCTCTGATTGTATATTTCCTGCTACCTTGTATTCCAAATCACTGATTTGATCCTCTGCTTTATCTAAGCTAAGGTTTATTTCTTCTTGTGTGTTATTCATTTCCTACTTTTTAAAAATGGTTTTTATATCTAATTTTGATGCTGCTGAAGCTCTCATTAATTTCATTCAGCATCTTTCTAACCATTTTTAAAAACTCTATATATGATAGATTGCTTGCCTCCATTTCATTTTTTTTTTTTTCCCCCGTAGACTTCTCTTTTTATTTGAGGCATCTTTCTTTGTCTCCCCATTTTGGCTCTCTCTTTGTGTTTGTTTCTGTGTGTTAGGTAGATATTCTATGTCTCCCAGTCTTGATAGGATGACCTTATATAGTGGGTATCTTGTAGAACCCTGTGGTGCAGTCCCCTTGATCACCTGAGCTAGTGCTTCAGGAATGTCCCTTGTTTGGGTTATATGATCCTTCCTTGTCATTGAGTCTCAGTTGTCATTGGTAAGTTCATTTTTGGGTTCCACCATCAGGGTGGCTGACTTTGAGGATCAACCTGAATGCAGTGTACAGCTGCAATTGCTGACCACATGAAGCAGAATTCACCTCAGCTGGGTCTGCAGCCTTCCCAGATCTTTCTTTGGATATGCCACTTGTTAAGCTAATGGATTTTGATCTGGTGTTTTCTGAAGCTGACTAATAGATGCATTTGTTCTGGGATTTTTGTGGAAGGATTCTAGTGCAGGTCAAAGTTAGGTCAATGTGCAACACTATTGTGACTGCCCTGGGCAACATATTTGGAGCTACAAGGCATTCACAGTTTGTTGTTGCTTCTGCTGAGTCTGGGTGTTCATGGAAAAAAACAAATTATGCACCAAGTCTGGCTTCCACCAGCACCAACCCAGAGGCAGGTAAGCAAAAGACTCAAGGCATCCCAAGATCCCCTTCTGCCTGCCTCCATCTGTTGGCTGTATGTTAGGCTCAGTCACTGAAAGAGCCTCTGGTGGTACCCAAGTTGTATGAGGTAGGTTCTTACCAGGTAAAAGGTGAGTGATTCACCAAGTAGAGGTGAGTGATGTCATTCAGATCGATAAAGGTTCAAACTCGGTGCCAGTGCTGGGTGTGATGTCTCTCAGCAAGAGTCACTGCTCCCTGCCAGGTACCTACAAATCTTTGTGGTGGGGTGGGGTGTCAGGGAGGCATCAGTGTAAGGCCAGCAAAGTTTCATGAGGCTCAAACTAACTGTGATTTGGTGGTGTGAAGCAAGGGCTCTGCATCAGTCTGACACGCAAGGGAAAAATGACCTGTTCTAGAGCCACCCAACTCAGTCTGATCCAGATTCTGCAGGGACTTCCTGGGAGCACAAGCTTAGCAGAGTGGAGGCACTGGGAGCCGGGACAGTGTCATGAGGACCCAGTCAAGCTTACATAAAGAAGGGACAGTGGCCCTTGACCCAGAGCCACACAACGCAGCCTGTCCCAGATTCTGCCCAGACCCCCCTGGAGAGCTTGTGTTTGGCAGGATGAAGCCACCAGGAGTTTGGAAGATGGGGACCAGGAGCCTGGTGGTGGGGCTAATTGAACTCCCATGACGAGAAAACACCAGCCAAGCTCATGGAAATTTTGGGGAAATGGACTCGACCCCAAAGCCACACAACTTCTAACTGACACCGCCTGAGTTTGTCCAGACCTCTACACTCTAGCACAGGCGGTTGACTCTCCATAGTTAGGGAAACAGGGAATCAGCAGGGCCGGGCTATTGCATTCCCTTAGGCTGATATTGTGTGTGTGTGGGGGGTGTTCCACCCAAGAAAGATGGCATCTGCAGTATGGGAGAGAGACTCAGCACAGGGACTCTGGTGGCTATCCCTTCAGCTGTCTCCCTGGAACCACAAACCCTAGTTTCTCCTCACACAACTCTAATCCTCTTTGTCTTCCCTCTGCTTCATCTCAAGGTGAGTGACTGCTAAAGAGATTTTGTGCATTGACCCTTTAAGAGGTCACCTGTGACTTTAGCAGACTCTGGTCTCTCCCTGTTGGACAGAATCCCAGCTGATTTTTCACAGCCAGATGTTATGTTGTTGACTCTTCCTGGCTCTGGTGCTCCGGGCTGCAGATCCTGGTATGGGGTTGAGACCCCACACTCCTCAGCTGAGATATCCAGAATCTCAGCTGCCCCCTGTGGGAACGGGGCCGGCCTTTTCCTTGTTTCTGCACTGCCTGCCAGTCTCAATGTGGCTTCTTCTGTAAATCCTTCGTTATAAGTCTTCTGTTCAGCTAGTCTTCAGTTGTTGATTCAGGCTTATTGTTCTATATTTATGTTGTAATTCCAGTTTGATCCTGGGAGGAGATGAATGTAACTTCTACTTACTCCATTGCCATCTTGAATCTCTCTCTATTTTATATAATAATTTAAAAGAGTGATAAATTGTGATATTTTTTGTTATAGGTGAAACTGAACCTCACATTCCCAACCCTGAACATATATGTTTTCTCACTGCAGTAAAGATACAGTAAAAGTATTAAATGTCATTTAGCTGTGCATGTATTTCACCATTTATTCACCAGTTATGGTTAATTGAGGACTTTTGTTCTGAAAACAAGATGGAAACATCAAATATGGCCTGGGTTTTTTTTTTGCCCTCAAATAGGACAAACTCTATTGGAGATGATTACTGTGGGTATGAACAATTATAACACCATGAGACGAGTGTAAATGGAAGCATGTGCATGGATATGTGTGCGCACTGATGATGAAGCACATGACTGCATGGAAATCAGCGTCAGAGGAGAGGAAACGCACCAGCAGAATCTGTAGGAAGAGGCAGAAGGCGCCTGGTTGACTAGGGACATGAAATCACCCCAGCTACTAAGAATTGCATTTGCAAAGTAGCAGAAAGAATTCATGTTAGGAATTACAAGTGCTTTGGTGTTGAGGGAGAGTAAAATAATAAGCCCCGGTGAAGGACAAAGGGCTGTTATGCTATGCTTAAAATGTTTAATGTTTTCCTAAATATTAAAGATGAAAGATTCAAAATCACTTTTTTTTATGAGCTGGAAATAAGGTATAAAATATTGAAGTTGACCTGGTTGCAAAAAAAAAGAATTAAGTGTCAGTGTGAAGAGTAAGTGCCTGGGAAAATGCTGGACACTTTGACTTTGAATCTTTTATTTTTTTCTTAAAGAAATACATTCTTGTTCCAGTGGTTGGACATTGTGATTATATTCGGCAGATTTCAATTCCATAATGATAATAGAGGCCACATTTGGAGAAATTTTCACTGTGGCCAAGAGAGAGAAGTAGTCTTAACTGGAACTTCCTTCACCATATCCCAAAAGAATTAAGATATTTTCTTTCTTTGAGGTGCTGACCACAAGGAAGGTAGCTCCCCAATCTGGGAAGGAAAATATGATTTCAAGACCTTAAAAAAATCAAGTGATTCTTTAAAATTGTATTTTGATGAGCTAAGCATAAATAAATGAGAAACATATGGATTCCATTTTCCTGAAGATCTATACAGATTTAAAATTAAGGAACAAGGATCTTGAGAGGAAACATGTTTCAGAATTAATACAAACATAAATGTTTGATAAATCATTGGAATTTTCATAAATCTGCATGGAAATCCAGTTATACATCTTTCCATTATGTGTTCTGTGAATTTCACTCAGAATCCAGCCCTTTTATGGATACAGTATCATTTGTGGAGAAATAGCCTAAACAGGCTTGAGGAAACTTATTTACTATGTTGAATATGCAGTGATCACAGGCCGGTCAATAAATATGTTAGCTCCTGATACAAACCCTCAGAGACCATCTCAAAAGTCCCCTTCCATCCCTCACCACAATGTAAAAACATACCCATTGTACTAATCTTAGTGGCTCCTGCAACAAAAGGTTTATTTCTCATTCTTGCCTCACTCACCTTGGCTGTGGGAGGGCTGAGGTTCTCCTTCATGTTCTAGCTTCATTTAAGGACAGGTAGAAAAAATAGCCCCTATCTTGGGCACCCAATTCTTGAGGCATAAGGAAAAAAACAATGGCAAAACCACACAGTTCTTTAAAATTTTGCCCAGATGTAGTATAGATTACTTCCACTCATGGTTCATTGTTCAAAATACATCATACATCCAAGTTTGATCTCACTGAGATAAGAATACACTTTCTACAGTGAGTGGAATCAGGGAAGTCCTTCATAGGAATGACATGAGAGAGGAACAGCAAAGAATTTGAACAAATAACACAATATACAATATCTATTATGCTTTAGCACTATTAAAATTGTTTAGTTGTTTACTTGCTTGTTAATTGCCTCTCTTACATTTGCAAGCTGCAGAAGGGCAAATTTCATATGTTCATCACATAGTAGGTATTGGTACTTAATAGGTACTCAATGCATATTTGCTAGATAAACAAGTTTCTGCTTTTCTTTCTGAAAATTAAGCGTGTTGTTATCTGCTCTTATAGGAATGTTAAGAAGATCAAATGAGAAAATAAAACTTATTACCAGGGCAAAAGATTGCAGAATCATTTTAAGGCAAATAATGCAAAAGCCTTCCAGTCTGCTGAGAAAAAGTTTGTGCTCCAAAAGAAATATTCTTGTGTATAGTTCTCAGACTTCCTTTTAGTTCCAGCCATCTTCCCCCCAGCTCCCTACCATGAGCAACATCAGTGGGTTCCATTGCCAGCAGAGATTGGCTTGTTCCTGTATTGTGCCTCTCAGTGAACTTTTTCCAAGATGTCTAATCGCATGGATACTGGGTGGCTTATCAAGGCTGTGGGCTTCTCCATTAACAGGATAAAGGCAGTATTGGGTGAAGTCTTTACATGCCTTGCACCAGACAATAACTCATTGTGCTATCTGTGTTTACCTTTATGAGAGACTCTTCCATGTCAGAAGGACAGAAGTGGCTCTAGAGCCCAGTGAGAATACCTGACCTGAGGCTGGAGACTTAAGAGTTTTTAAATAAATGTGTTCAAATAAATCCAAAAGTAACCCATAAGGTGTTCTCAAATTTCCCAGGAAAACAATGAAATTTCACAAATATATTGTAGGTTAGTTTTGAAATCAGGGAGCTGACAGGATCCATAATACAATAATCATACTACTTTTTCCATATTCTGAAACTTTAAAGCAGCATTAGTTATTAATAATAGCTCAGTGAATTAAACAGACATGAAACATGGAAGCTCTGATGTGTTTATTATACTTCTGGGCACTAGTATCACAATCATACCTTTTGTGTTGTTTCCTTCCTTGCTGGATGCAGATCACACATACTTACTTCTCTAGTTCCTAAGTATAGACTGACACTTACTGTCTTCTCATTGGGTTATTTGGGGTCCTCATTGTACTGGAATCTCCTTGAGAACCTGTGAATTTACCAGTTTCAATCCACTCCTAGCAATTCCAATCACTCTTTGATGATTCCCAGAGAACCTCTACTTCAGGAGCACAGGCTGTTTTTTCTCCAAATCCCACTTAGTGATCCATATTCTATCTCACATTATGGACAAGGCTAGTGAAATCTGTTTAGGAACTTTGGAAATGCCTAGGTTCTTCTCAAATTCTCGTTGAGCTTCCTCGGTGTCCAGGCTTGGAGGACAATGGGTAGGTATCTTAGGCCTCATCACAGAGGCCAGGAGCTCGGCTTTCTTGCTCTTTTTTAGCAATATCAGCAAGTGGTGCCCCACTGCGGCCACCCATACATATTGCTCCACAGGGAGACAGCTGAGATCCGAGGAGAGAGAATCTGAATAAAGATCTCTTCCCTCATGCTTTCCATGCTTTGAGTGGGAAGGGTGCCTTTTGAAATTATTCAGTATTGACCCTCATATGCCGTAAGTGTTTATTTCTTCCAGACCCTCTTTTTAGCTCTCTTCTCCTTCTACCCATGGCCTTTTGGCCTTAAGATGCAATTTACTTCTGTATTTGGATAGCCCCATGAGTTCAGCCCACATTTCTCTCCTATCCCCAGGCTTCTATACTAACAAGCAACATCTTCATGTGGATATCCTATATTTCAAATATAGATATCCAAAATGCAAGGTTTATTTTTATTGTTCTCTTCAAATCTGCTTTTATTCTTCTGTATTCCTTTTCAGAAAATTGAGTCCTACCTATTAATTTATCCTGAGCTAACTTCCTTGTAGAAACTACTCTGTTTCAAAGAAATTCTTACTCCTCTCACTTACCTTTTCTGCTAGACTGTGAGCTCAATAAAAGTTTATTCATCTCCATAAACCACAGTAATGGAGCCTAGAAAGTAATAAGCAGTAATTTTTGTATAAAAGTGACTGAATAAAGTTTTATTGTAACTCATGCTGTCATTAGCGTGGCCTGGTCAGTTTCAGCAGATTGGAGAAATCCTGGAAGAGTCTAGACACTGACCTAGCACAGCTCATTTGAGAGAGCAGGGATCAGAAGAAAGTACTGTCCAGTAGTCAAGACACAAATAGGCAAAGTGTGGTACCAATAGGCCTGATTACAAGCAAAAAAGTGATCCAAGCCCACATACAGCATCAAGAATACATGCTGGCATGTAGCAGGGGACAGGCAGGGCACCTGGGAGCCGTACAAAAGGCACAAAACTAAAGGCCAAGAGGCTCAGTTATTCCCTAAGCTGGGAGGTAAGCACGTAGTTCTTGACTCAGATATCCTGAGGTAGCTTAATGCGTACACGCCTATGAAATGAGGATAGATGCCCAAAGTGTTCAGATCTGAGGCTCGAGGGCCGGGAAACTGTGGCTGAGGTCCAGAATATGGGGACAAATTTTAAAACATGAGATGAGGCTGAGATTGGGTGGGAGTTACAGGCTCTAACTAGGAGGAAAAGAGATTTTGCTAAAAATTAGACAAGCCTAAAAAGTTTTAAAAGTCTAGTTTGGTTCTATGTAAAACATTAGTGTAAACTCAGCTAAGGGTTAACATTGATCTCCTAGAAACTGAGTGGAGGGTTTATGGAAACACTGTTTTATTTTCACAACTTTTCTGTACATCTAAAATTATTTCAAAATGCAGTATTTATTGAAAAAATATTCATTAAAAATAATTGATCCCTGCCCAGCCAGTGTGGCTCAGCAGTTGAGCATCGACCCAGGAGATTGTAGTTTGATTCCTGGTCAGGGCACATGCCCAGGTTGGGGGCTCAATTCCCAGTGGGGGGCGTGCAGGAGACAGTGGATCAATGACTCTCATCATTTATGTTTCTATCTCTCCCTCTCCCTCTCTCTGAAATCAATAAAGATATATTTAGAAATAATAATGATAATTGATCCCTTATTTGTGACCAAACTG
Source organism: Miniopterus natalensis (assembly GCF_054644295.1). NCBI lineage: Eukaryota > Metazoa > Chordata > Mammalia > Chiroptera > Miniopteridae > Miniopterus > Miniopterus natalensis. The sequence goes on from NC_142100.1 coordinate 1,666,859, forward strand.
GGTTTACAATATTGAATTAAAATTAAGTATTTGGGAGTCTTCCATTAAAAAACAATCAAATAAGTATGCTTTATTCTTTACTGCTATCAGATGCTCCCAAGCTGGCTAGTTTTTCTGGAGAAGGTAGACATTTACTAATAAAATAACTTCTGTAGCCACAGAGGCTGTTCTGAGGTCCTTTTCATTGAGTATATTCAGGAAATGTGAAAGCTTCTTATTGTATTTTTTTACAACCTGCCCCTCCTCCCTGGTGGGTGATGAGAGACGGAGAGAAGGAGCTTGCACAGGGGGCAGGGTGCTGTGTGCCTGCAGTGCTACAGAACTGGGGTCGAGTCTTCCTTTGTTTTTCCTTCTCCTTTCAAACTCTTCAGCTCCTGCCTGTCCTTACATGACCGGAGAGCCTTGTTTCCTGGAGTTGCCAGTGAACAAGCGAAGTTGCCAACCAAGCTAGTTGCTCTCTTCTGATGCTGAAACTTACAACCTGTCATCATTTTTTGTCTGCAGAACAGAGAAAACAGCCAAGCTGGCAGGGAGAGCCTGTAGTATAAGTTTAGATGTTATTGGAATGATGCAATTTATTCACACATATCAAAAAAGAACAAAAAAAATCCTTACCACTGCTGCCCTTTCGCAGTTTCCACGTGTCAGAAAAAATTATGATGGGTGTGGGTGGAAGGTGATTTCCCCCGAGATGTAAACAGTATACAGAATGGACGCAATGGCCGTAATGTGGCTGTGCTTTCTAGCCTGCATATCTAACAGCGTCCTTAACCGGGCACCCAGACCTGTCTGAGGGCAAAGGCTCCAGTTATATTGGCAGGTGGGAGTGGGGGAGTTAATTAATTGAGAAGAATTCCAACAATCTGAAAGAAAAAGCATGTAAAGGGTTCAAAAACTAGAGAGGAAGAGCATAAAGGAGGAGACCCAGCAACACCAAGCACAAACTAAAAATCTCTCTTGAGGGTTATTTCTCAATGCAGATATCAGTGGACAAATAATCAATGAACCCAGCAAGAAAATCTAAATTATTTCTACCCAGGTCCAACCTGCAGCTGAAAAGAGAAACGATGGAGTCACCAGGAATTTTATTGCGCATTTGTTTAGGCAGCTCCCAAATTACTTCTTTCTTATCACCCTCCTTCTGTGGGATTATCTTTTATTGGGCAATGACCAGAATTTCCCAGCTGGGAGGCTGCTCTGGTAAAGTCAGCTGAAGAGGGGGTTTGGAGACTTGCCAGGACCAAATGCTACATCACCATTTAGGGCAGTCCTGAGGAGTTTTCTGACTTAAGCAGAGGGCCTTATTTACAGAGATTAGTCATTAAATGGGCCTAGGTTATCAAGTCTTTGAAGGATGAATGGAAACAAGATTCTTTGAAGAGAGGGTACAGGGCATTAGGAGAGAATTGAGGCCTCAAAGAAAATAGCTAATTCTCAGAGCAAGTGTGGAAGAGTAGTAGGAAGTGTCCCCACTCAAGAAGTATGACCCAGGCTTAGGTCCAAGCATTCCTGTGTGTATATCCTATGATCCTGGTAAACCCTTTGAGCCAGCTTTCCCACATACACAGAGGGGAACTGCCCTGGTTGTCTTATAATAGTGTTATAAGAATGAATAGCAATGACACATACAAATATTTTATGTAGCCCTGCCGGGTGTGGCTCAGCGGTTGAGGATCGACCTGTGATTCAGGAGATTGTGGTTCGATTCCCAGTCAGGGCATGTGCCTGGGTTGGGGGCTTGATCCCCATTTGGGAGCTTGCAGGAAGCAGCCGATCAATGACTGATGTCAAAAACATCACTAATGTCTCTCTCCCTCTCCCTTCCTCTCTCTGAAATCAATAAAATATATTTAAAAATATATATTTTATACAGATAAATTTGTGGATGTAATTGTAGGTCAGATAAGCTCTAACCTTGACCAGGACAAATTGTATTTGTTTCCTCCATACTTGCCTCATCACTTGTGGGGCTAAGGGCATGTTTTACTTTTTTATTTTTGTTACTTATATGCAAAGGTTTGATTTCCCCCTTTCAATTTGTCCACATTACAGGTAGACAGTATTTTAGATGACTAGTTAGGCTGTTAGGATATTGTATTTACAGTGAAATACCTATTGATATTTTTCCATTGATTTCTTTTCCCACATCCATCACATTGCGTTAAAGTACCTACAAATTGACCAAACCCCCTGCCCAAGAGTTCTCCTTACCCATAATTGATTTCTTTCAGTATCTTGAAACAATCAATGAGAGATTATCTATATGTCTGCATATCTTTGTGTGCTTACATATATGCACGCCACACTTGTCTCCAGGGAATACCAAACCTTTGGGAAATACTGAACAATTAATACTCTTGGCTTCGCTTCAAACAAGGAAGAGATGTTTCTCCCATTTTATGGATGAAACAAAGGCCCAGTCACTCATGGAGTAAATATTCTAACTGATTAGAACCTACTTCTCTGGAAAACCAGTCCCCTTATATCTTTCACTATTGTCTTTCTCAGTCATCCCCACAGGAAGAAATCAACCACAGCTCCTTTTAATTTTTATTTCATTCTCCACAGAAAGCTGCAATCTCTATTTGGGCTAAAGGACGGTTTACATTGGGGTCAGAAGGATGAAAGGGGACAAGAGAAGGGCCTGAGACCACTACAAGCCTACCCAGAGTGCCTCTGGGAATACTTTCCCAGCTGGTCTGTGTGACTGGTATGTAAATACTGTGCTAGTCAGGTCTTGAATCCCCTCGGTTTGAGCCTGCACTAACTGTGACTTCCCTCCTTATTGTAGAAGGTACTGAGTACCTGGCTGTTCTATCATATACCTTTAAGGCACGGCATGTAAATCTTAAGATTCTAGACCAGAAGATGAGATTTCAAGAGCTCAGGGAGAGAGAAGCCTGCCTGCAACCTCCCTTCAGACCGTGTCAGAGGTAGATGATTGGATGCCATTATAAGAGCGTTCCTAAGCCTGGAGACATAATTAACAGAACTTTGACCACCTGCTGGCAGGTGCCAACATTGGGGGTAATTAGTAAACTGGGTGCCTGAGGATCACAAGGTCTAATAAGGAAAAGAAACAGAAAAAGAACATTTAAAGAAACAGAGTGAAATCCCAGAAATGACCTTGTGGAGTCAGAATAGCAGTCTGAAAAAAAATCAGTTGGCTCCTTTATGAGCAGCTGAGGTAACAACAACTCTGATCTGGTGAAATATCACTGGGCTGCCGTGCCTGGGGTCAGAGGCTGACCTAACCCTCTCCAAAGTCAGCATCAATGTGCTGCAGGGTTCATCCTTAGCATCCCACAAATAAAGAAAAGGGTAGCAATCGATACGGGACATGACGAAAGCCCAGGAGAGCCAAAAGAAGTTGGCAGGTCACAGCAGAGAGAGGCAAGAGAAACTAAAAGCCCCGGAGATATCAGCCTCAGATTTCTCAAACAACACAAAGGATGCTGGATTTCAATGCACACTGCGGGGCTCTGTTCAGGGTGCAAAAGGGAACGAGCTGGTCAGTGTCAAAGGAAAGAACAAAAAATGGCTGATGACAGCCAGGGAGCTGAATTTTAAAAGCACCAATTTAAAGGCATATGTATTAAACTGAGCTGCTGAATGGGAGTGCTCCCCCAAAAATGAATGATCGGACTTGGTACGCAGGCCCCAGGGAGCACATCAACCACTCAGGTGTGTCAGGAAGCTCAGGAAGCCCACCTCACGCCCTGCCCTCGACATTCCCCTCATTTGAACATTAAACCCTTTAGCTTATTGCTTTGATTTCCACTAACACCCAAACTATCCTGTGGAGACATCACCTCAGTGTGAATTTGAGTACTTTTCCAGAGCATGTTCAGTAGTGAAGTCCCAAGGACAGATTTACATTCCATTTTTCATCTTTGATCTTTAAAGATGTTGCCGACATGCTCTTCACAGTAGATAATAAGACTGGTGCTCCCTGCAGTTCTGCTCCCAGAGGTCCCAAGCTGGTTTCTCCGTTTCAAGCACTTTTTGCCCCCTGAGTTTTGAGTTTGCTGTGCTGACTACCTGCTTGATTCCCAGCTTTCTTCCCAGCCTAGGACTATACTCTTTCCATCTCTCATTTCTAGATCCCTAGTTTTCTCTTAATCTCCAGCTCCTAGGACCCTCTGAGTCTTTCCTACGTCTACCTTGTCCTTACTTCATATCTCTTGCTTTGTCTTATCTTTTTTTCAGTTTCGTCTTGTGATAGCACTTTGGGATCATTTACTGCTCATGGTCATGGTGTGAAGCTGAACATCCAAGGAAGAGAGCAAAGAGCATTAGGAAAGAGGACCATGAAGAGGGAGGCGGAACACCAAAGCGTGAACTACCCTCCACTGGGAAACATTCTTTGCGTAGTTACCATTGAGATGATTTGTTGGGTAATTTTTAAAGCATTGCATACCTAGATCCTTGCTTCTTGGAATCCAAAACCACAGCAATTGCTGGTATTTTGAAGTAGCTCTCCCAAATAAGAAGTAAGTGTGGTATATATATGCTGAAAGGAGAGTGGGATTCCCATTGATTATCCTAATAGTCAGAACTCTCAGTAATTGATACTCTGTATCTTGAGTGCACCTGGGTTCTAGGCATAGTTCTGTTATTAATAAAAGTACACTTATTTATCCAACTCAAATTTGTTTTCTCACACCTATAGCAAAGGAAATAATCTCTGATAATTTATTAGAGATAAATTTAAAGGTATAAATTTATCAGAGATAAACAGTAAAGAGTTCTACAGGTACTGTTGCCGGTGGAAGTGGGGTCCTTGTGGTATCATGAGTAAAGCATTGTCAGGGACCCACAACGGAAGATGAGGTCTGGAGGTAAGATTTATTTGCATGAAAGTAGAAGGCCCCTGGGTTTTCAATGTCCCATCTCTGTCCATCTCACCGTGGAAAATCAGGGCCAATGTCCAGAGATTTTGTGCCATGCCAAGACTAGTCCAGTCCAGTCTTTCTCACCATCCAACTAGCTTAGCTTGTGTTCCCGCCTGCAGTCCATCCCTGTGCTGCAGTATCCAGGCCCTGTTACACAATAACATTATATATGAAGTAACAGTCTGCTATTTGAAGGTAAAGTATTGTACATTAAATATGTATATTGTAAACCCTACAAGTTTGTGTTTTTTTAAATTTAAATTTAGGTACTGTTGACATTTTTTGCGAAGTGCTTCTTTGCTGTAAAGAGCTGCCTTGTGCGTTGTAGGATATTTAGCTGCATGCTGGATTTCTACTCACTCTCCCATAAGCACGTCTCACAGCGGTCACAACTAAAATGTGTTGAGACATTGCCAAATGCCTCTTAGAAGGCAAATTTCCCCCTGGTGAGAACAAGTACTCTGAAGCACTTTTTTTTAAGGTATAATAAGCTAATAATGAAGATAAAATAGGATCATAAATTCAATGAATAAAAAAGACAGGAAAGAAACAAATGGAGGAAAAAACATGTGCAACAAAAAGAAATTAGTCAAGGTGTTAGGTTTAAACTGAACCATAACAATGAAACAGATGGTCATATTGGCTAAGAACACAAAACTCAACTCTATGCTATTTATAAGAACCTACTTTAAATATTGAAACATAGGTTAAAAGTTACAAGATGGAAAATATATAGCATGCAATCACTAATTTAATTTTTAAAGCTAGAGTGGCTATACTAATATAAGAAAAAAAAGGAGACTTCAGAACAAGGACTGTTATTAAGAATAAGAAAGACATTATATGAAAATGAAAGATTATTTTCAGGAATATAAAAGAACTTCAAAATGCATAAAACCAAAATTGATAGTACTAAAAGGAGAAATAGACAAATCCACAGACATAGCTGAGGACATAAATACTCCTCTCTCAGCAAGAATACAGAAGAAAATCAGTAAGAAAATATAAAATCTAAACAACAATATCAACTACATTTATGTAAGTATATTTATAGAATATCCTAACCAAACAGAAGAATACTCATTATTTTAAAGAATACTTTAAACATTCACTGAATAGATCATATTATAGACTATAAACATATTTCAAAGAATAGAAAATAATTTAAAATCACATAAAGTATGCTTTCTGACCACAGTGGAATCAAAGTAGAAATGCATAATAGATAGATGTATTTAGCATACCCAAATATTTGAAAATATCATATATCTAAATAAAATGAGGCAGCGATAGAATCACAATGTAATTTCAAAACTTTGGCTTAAATAAAAATAATACAACATATCAAAATGTGTGAAGCACAGATAAAGTAGTCATTAGAAGGAAATTTATAGCATAAAATGCTAATATTAGAGAAGTCTCCAATCAAAAATCAAAATTCCACCTTAATAAATGAGAAGGAGGTTAACAAGTTAAGTGCAAAGCATACAGGAGAAAATAATAAACATAAGAGCAAAAATTAATAAAAATAAAAGATAATAATGGAAAAAAATCACTGAAACAAAAAAAGAGGTCTCTAAAAAATAAAAACAGAATTGGAAACCTCCAGCCAGATTTAACAAGACATAAAAAACAGCAAACAAACATATTTCTATCATTGGAGGAAAAATGGAGGCCATCACAATAAATCCAATATACCTTCAAAATGTTAAATAAATAGTATGAAGAACTTTATGGCAATAAATGTTATATTTATAAAAATGGATTAATTTCTTGAGAGCCAAAAGCTAATAAAATCAAGAATTAGATTGTGTATATATACATTCATACACATTGAATATATTAAATTGTATATATATAATATGTATATGTACACAATTTAATGAGGTTGTGTGTGTATGTGCATATATATATATATATATATAAAATGTATATATATGTATATACATATTGAATTGCTTTTAAATTTTCATTAAAGAAACCTACTAGTGAATTTTACAAATCATTTGTGGGTGATATAAATTTAGTTTTTCATAAATACTTCCAAAAAATAGAAGAACAGGATCCTTTTTGAATTCATTTTATGAAGTGAGTTTTATCCAGGTATAAAAACTAGATAGACTTTACAATACAAAAAAAATTACAAAATAGCCTCTTATTAACACAGATGCAAAAACCTCTACCAAAAATTTGGAAGAAATGTATCAAAAGAATAATACATTATGATCATGTGGAATTGATCTAAGGAATGCAATAATTGAAAACCACTAAGAGTAAAACAAAACAAACAAAACTGTAAAGCATAAATTTTATATTTAGAAAAATTTTTCCTCAGAAAAGAATACGAAATTAAGGTATTCCTAGATAATAAAAAACAGAGAATTTGTCACTAGAAGATCTGCCATACAAGAAATGTTAAAGTTTTTTAATGAAATGATGGAATATTAGACAGTAACTCAAATCTATAGGAAGAAATAAAGAGCACTAGTAAAAGTAACTATATATGTCAATGTAAAAGTAATGTATTTTTTTTTGTAACTCCCTTTTTTCTATCTGATTGAAAAGATAACTGCATGGAGAAATAGTTATAAACCTGTATTTATAAGCATGCAATGTATAGATGCTTTTAAGTTGTGAAAATAACAGTCAAATCTTGGTCTATTTTGGCCTGATAGACTCTGCTGGCCTCACTCTGAAGACTCCTAAGACCCAGACCTACTGCAAAGAACTTTGGGCACCATGTGAGTGGTAGTTAGTCCTGATGTGCCCTGGGACTTTTCTAGGTAGCCTCAGGCCCAACACTGGCATGTAGTTTGGACCTGTATCAGTTTGGTGAGCACCATTTGCCCCTACTGGTGACTCACAGGGAACCTATCTCTTGCAACTCAAGTACCACCAGAGGGTCTTTCAGTGACTGAGCCTAACAGGAAGCCAGCAGTTGGATGCAGGTGAAGACAAAACAGGTGGCCTTGGGCCTTTTACTGATGTGCTCCTGAGTATGGTGTTGGTGAAAGCCAACCTTGGTGCACAGGTCTGTCCTTCCCACACACACACACGTTCAGCAGAGGCAATGGCAACTGTGAATAGCTCTGTAGCTCCAAACAGGTTTCCCAGAGCTAGACACAGACAGTGTTTGACATTGACTGTTACCAGGGTTCCTCCCAAGAGTCTCCAAGACCAGTATACCCAGTGGTAAGCTTCAGGCAACATCAAAGCAGGATCCAATTAGCTTCACAAGTGACACATTCCAAAAAGATCTTGGCAAATACCAGACTCTGCTGAGGTGAATTCCTCTTTGTGTGGTCATCACACGCTTGTACACTGTGGTCGGAGATGATCCTCATAGTCAACCAGCCTGAGAGTCGACCCCAGGCACAGATGGGCCAACAGTAATAAAGACTCAATGACAAGAGAACGCTCTTATAACCCACAAAAGAGACAGTCCTGGAGCACCTAGCTCAGGAGATGAAGGAGATTGCACCACTGAGTCCCAAAGAATGCCGATTCTAGTAGGCCACTCCCACAGGGCCTGGAGAAACAGCAGATCTACCTGATAAAGAACAAACACAAGGAGATAGACAAAATGGGTAACAAAGAGCATGAGTCAAATAAAAGAACAGGAGACACCTCCAGAAAAAGAGCTAATTGAAATGGAGGCAAGTGATCTATCGAGTTTAAAACAGTGGTTACAAGGATGATGAAGGGTTAGGGAGAACTTCAACAGTATGAAAAAGAACATAGGGACCATAAAAAAGAACCAGTCGGCATGAAGAATACAATATCTGAAATGAAGAATACATTGGAAGAAATAAACCATAGGTTGGATGAAGCAGAGGATCGAATTGGTGGTTTGGAAGACAGGTAGAAAACACCCAATAAGAACAGCAAAAACAAAACAAATACAAACAAACAAACTTAGGATAATTTAAGGGATCTTTGGAACAACATGAAGCATAAAAATATCCAAATCATAGGGGTACAAGAAGGAGAAGAGAGAGAGAAAGACATTGAAAACTTATTTGAAGAAATAATGACTGAAAAAATTCCTTAACCTAGTAAAGGAAAAAGACACACAAATTCAGAAAGGGCAGAGAGAACCAAAAAAGATGAGCCCAAAGGGGCCCACACCAAGACACATTATAATTAAAATGACAAAGGTTAAAGACAAATAATCATAAAAGTAACAAGGAAAAGACTGTTAGTTGCCTATAAGGAAGTTCCCATAAGACTGTCAGCAGAAACTTTTGAGGCCAGAATAAATTAATACCATATATTGAAAGAGAAGAACCTACAACCAAGTCTACTGTACCCCACAAGGTTATTATTTAAAAATGAAGGAGAAATGAAGAGCTTCCCAGGCAATAAGAAGCTAAAAGAGTTCATCACCACCAAACCAGTATCCCAAGAAACATTAAAGGACTTTCAGAAAACAATTTAAAAAAGAACAATATTTACAAATAATAAAATGACAATAACTATGTACCTATCAATAATAACTTTAAATGTAAGTGGATGAAAGGCTCCAGTCAAAAGACACAGGGTAGCTGAATGGGTAAGGAAACCATACCCATTAAATGCTGTCTACAGAAAACCCACCTCAGGAAGAAATACACACACCCGAAATAAAAGTATGGGAAGAGCTGTGTCATGCAGTTAAAATGAACAAAATATTGGGGTGGCAATATTTATCTCAGACAAAACAGACTGGAAACAAAGATTGTAATAGGAAACAGATGAGGACACTACCTAATAATACAGGAATCAACCCGACAAGAGGGTGCAGCCCTGTAAGCATTTATGCACCCAGCATGGGAACACCCAAGTACATAAAGCGCGCTTTCGCTTTCATAGACATAAAGGATTGACAGTAATACAGTCACAGTAGGACATTTTAGTAACTCATTCACATCAGTGGGTACATCTTCCAGGCAGAAAATTAATAAGGAAACAGCGGTCTTCAATGACTCACAAGATCAGATGGATTTAACTGATATCTTAACAGCATTTACAGGCAAAGCAACAAAATATAAATTCTTTTGAAGTGTACATAGAATATTTTCTAGGATATACAACATGTTAAGACACAAGATATCAAAAAAGGAGCTTATCACCCTAATATAATAATATAATCAAGAAGCTTATCACTCCTAATTTTTGATAAAATTAAATGGGAAATGAGCAAGTATATACAAGGAAATATAAATTATTTTTAACTATATGAAAGTACTCATAAGTGAAATGCAATTTAAAAACTACACTGAGATATTATTTTTTACCTATCAGATTGTCAAAAATTCAAATTGTGACAAATATGTTGGTAAGACCATAGGAAAAGAGTCAGCTTCATCCTCTGCTGGTGGGGATGCAGATTGTTACAACTCTTAGAGAGGAAAATTTGGTAATATGTAGTAAAATTAAAAAATGCATCTATTCTTTGACCCAGCTGTTGGACTTCTGGGAATGTATGCTAGAGTTATACTAGGATACATAAAAAATTATATACATGAATATCTACTGTAGCGTTGATAGTGATAGTACAAGGTTGGAAGCACCTCAAATCTTCCATCAATAGGAAACTCATCTCCTCCCCCCCCCCATTTAGTTGTTTTTATAGCTTCAAAGTGGAAAAAAATTACCCTTGTTTCTAAGCCTAGAGCAGAGCTGACTTTAGCCGTTCTCAGCCCTGCTTGTCCAGGACTGTCCTCAGTCCCGTAGTCCTTCCAGTAGTGAAGCCTTCCCAAGTGGGAGATGGCCTCAGGGTAGTTTATGGACATCAGCATCATGAGAGGGGTGGACAGAAGGGAGAGCAATGCCAAAGAGCTCTACCCCCTGCTAATTACTACATCAGAATTTGTCTCTGCTGGGATAAGTGGAAGGGAAGAAAGAGGGCAGTGTGTCCTAGAGTTACACTAAGGCATGCGCAGAATAACATCCATGAATGGCTATTGCAGCATCGTTAGTAATAGTAAAAGATTGGAAGGAACTCAAATCTTCCCTCAAGAGGAGACTGATTTTTTTCATTTAGTTGCTTTTACAGCTTCATAATGGAAAAAAAATATTAGCCATTGTTCCTAAGCCTAGAGCCGAGCTGGTTTAGATGGAGGAGGTGCCACAAATACTTATATTTTAAAATCTTATTTATCTTTTACTTAGGATGAGATATAACTAATACTGTTTTAAGATTTATATTTGTCTACTCCAGTAAAGTTGCCCATTTTTAAAAGAATAATTATACAACTAGGAAGTAATGCAAGGTGGTAATTTTTTGCCCAGATACTGATGTTTATGGATATTTCATGAAACCATCATCAGGACAAAAATGCTTCACACTGATAGCTTTCTAACCTCAGACAGAAGATACAGAAGACATGAACTGTGTCCTGAGTAGGCTGTGCAAGTTGAGACTAAAATGATGGAGTCTTCTGCATGACTGCATTTACCTCTATTTCGTTTTTACAACCACATGATTTTGGTAAAGTTTGTTGTAGCTGTTTACTTGTTTGTTGTTGGCTTTACTTTGTCTTGGTAAACAGAAATTCTTCAAAAGCCATTGAGAGAAAAGAAGTGGCCTCTCCCTGGGCTGTGGAAGCATGAGTTCCTCTGGGCGATCCTGGATTAAACAGAAACCACTGTGTGTAAAAAGGCTCATTTTAAGTGGGTCAGTCTGTATTAGTTGCACCACTTGAAACACTGAAGGCACACTTTTGTGTATCTCGTGTTTGGGGACTTTTTTGGAACACACTATATTTATATTCTGTTAAACTAGGTCAGCTCTTTTGTTGGGACAATCCCAGAGGGAGCTACACATTTCACCTAAAGACAGCAAGAGGAGTTCTAGTATTTTACTGGTTTGTGTCTCCCACCTCATTTTGCTGAAGTCTAATCTAGTCATGTCCTATGTCCCAGTGAATAAACAGCGAATCATTTATTTTAAAATATTTCTTTAATGTCTATTGTGCTAAAAGTCACTGTGCTAGGTGTTACGGGAAATATGAACCCCAGATGTCAAGGAGATGTCTCTCTAAAAGGGTATTAGGGCCATAAGTACATAATTACAAAACTGAGGTAGGTAAAGCTGTTAAGTTTGAGGTACAGGCAAGTTACTCAACAGGAAGTGTTAATAGGTAGCTAGAAACAAAGTCATACTGGATGAAGTTCTAGGAAGAGAAAAGAGGGGTCCTGCCATACACATAGTTTTTTCTAATTAAAACAAACAAGCTGTGATTAGTGATATTTTTAGCACACTTTAATACAAAAAATGATTTTTATAATACTCATATATGTAAAATCACGAGAACAACATAAAAACTTACAGTGACCCTGGCCGGTGTGCTCAGTGGTTGAGTGTCGTCCCATGCACCAAAAGGTTGCCGGTTCAATTCCCGGTCTTGGCACAAGCCCAGGTTGTGGACTCGATCCCCAGTGGGGGGCTTGCGGGAGGCAGCCAATTGATGTTTCTCTCTCACATTGATGTTCCTGTCTCTCTGTCTCTCCTCTCTCTAAATCAATAAAAAATATTTTTAAAAATTAGTGATTAAGTGAAATTTGCATGTAGTAGGTTTTAGATTTAGAGAGTGGCACCTAGATCCACAAATTTACAGAGTAATATTGAGTTCTGGTTTTGTATTTTAATTGGGGCATTAACAGCTTAGTATGTATTAAAAGCAGATAAAATTTCTAAAAATCAGGTGAAGAATGCCAATTCAAATAAATTCAAATACCTTTGAAAAGAGAAGGCTTGGAACCAATGATAGCTATCTTTAAGCAATTATGGTAGATCAATATTATTTATTGTTATTCTAGAGACCAGAAATAAGTTAGTCATAAGTGAAAGTTCCAAGGATGCAATTTTCAGCTGTGATGTGACATAATTGGCTAAGGAGCTCAGCTCTCCAAACAGGAGAAGGTGCTTTGCTGTCATTTGTGAATGGCCTAAACAGCAGTGAAATGCATGGCTTCGATGAAGTGCTTCTCAAACTTGAAGATGCATTTGAATCACATGCATCTTGCAAATGCTGTTGGTCATCAAATACACTTTGAGTACCAATGTTATAGAGAATTTTTCTTCACTATGTAGAAAGTTTTAGAGAAATTTAAAATTCCTTCCATATTGAAAGTCTACTATTTTACTACTTATATGAGTCCCAATGCAGTTACTTGTTAAATGCTATGGAGCTAAAGGAAAGCCAGGGTCCCTGAGGGAATATAGTAAATTTCAGAAATAGGAGAATGGATAGCCCCTTCAGTGCATATTAAGTTAATTACAAGAATGTTTCTGGCAGAAGTGTTGTAGAAACAGGCTTAGAGGCAGGCTACGGTTTCATTGTGAATATCAAGTTGAGAACTTTCAGCATCCTGGGGATAATGGCGTATCAGCTTAGGTTTTTATCCACCTGTAAATAACATACTCTGGAATAGTAGGTTAAGCCTACACATGTTTATTTTTTATGTAAATAAAAAAGCTACAGAATTAGACATTCCTGGGCTGGTAGGACAGACCTGTGAAGCAATGAGAGATGCAGTCTTCTTCCACATTTCTGTTTAACCATCTTCAAAGACTATCCACCCTCAAGATAATCTTAAGATTCAGCGTAGTTGCTGGAGTTCCAGGACCAGGGTCATATTTCAGCACTGGAATGGAGGGCAAAGAAGTTGCTCCTTTTGAAGTAAGCAGCTCGGGAGACCCGCACGGCCGCTGCTTACACTTCCTGGGGTGGAGCTTGACACATGACTGAAGGCTGCTGCAGGGACCTGGCTGGGAAAGGTGGGTTTCTAAGCTAAGCACAGTGTCTAGGGTTTGGTTTCTAAGGAATAATAAATGGACACTGGGAGTCACCTAGCAATCTCCATCACAAGTGCTTAGCCAATAAATAGTTTTGAGTTGGAGGACACCTGGAAAGGACTGTCACTGAAAGATACATAGAATAAAACTAAATGTCGGAAGAGTCTGAAATCAAGATGAGTGGTTTCTAGAGGTAAAGAAATCCTACGGATGTTGGGCTAGACTAGGGTATTAATGATGAAGTAGAGAAAGAAGGAATTACAGGATGGGCATTACAAAGCCATGACTGATGGAACTCTGTGAAGAGACTTGAGTAAGAGATGGGGGAATCTAGACTATGTGAGGCTTAGATCATAAGTGACTTGGAACGACAATGAAATCCACATCAGAGACAGGAATGGCAAGATGTTGAAGAAGAAGAAGATGAGTTTGTTTCAGAAAAATTGGGTTTGCTATCAAGATGGAACACCTGAGGGGAGATGTGGAAATGTGTAAACCTTTCATGGTTAAGACTGTAGGACTCTAGCTCAGGAGATGATCAGGTATTGAAGGGCATGATGGGTGTTTAAGTCCCCATATATTTTGCACTTCCACTTGGATGTCTATCAGTCCTTTATTTGTCCAAAGCAGAATTCTCAACCACCTTCATTTCACTTTAGATGTTAAAAGGCACAGAGACCTGGTCAGCATGGTTTAGTGGTTGAGCATTGACCTATGACCTAGGTGATCATGGTTCAATTCCCAGTCAGGGGGGTGTGCAGGAGGCAGCCGATCAATGACTCCCTCATCACTGATATTTCTATCTCTCTCTTCCTCTCCCTTCCTCTCTCTGAAATGGATAGAAATATATTTAAAAAAAAAAAAAGGCACAAAGAATGCTGGTCTGTTTTTATATTTATATTATTCTCAACAAAATACCAAAGCATAGTGAAATGTGCTAAAAATGGTTATGCTAAAAACAAGTTAAAACTCTGAAACCAAATATAGATTATTTGATATTATCTACTTTTTGAGAATAATTTTCTCTCTGAATTTTGAATTATTTCCTATAATCCAGTCTTTAGATGCCTTCAGATTTAATTGAGTTATCTGCTTTAAAGTAATGATAACCCATAAAAGCAAAGTTTTCCAATTTAATCAGCTTGCACAGCACTCTCTTACTAGAGGAGCCCAATTTTGCAAATTCCAATTCTATATGCATCTATTAATTGAAGTGTAGACAAAGTTTCCTGCTTTTTCTCTGGTTAAGAAACTGATTTTTCCCTTGACAATATATTCCTATTGCCAAAGGCCAAGGTTTGTATTAACCCCTTCTGAACCTGCCTTCAACTGGTTAATAAAAACTCCCTAGAGCACAGCCTTGACCTTAACCTCAGCTGCGTTTTCTTTAATTGAATTGGATTTCCCTCTTCCTCCTTTTGTTCCTCTAGACAACAACCAGAGAAAGAAACCAAATGAGCTCCTGGGATATATTAATTACAACATGTTTTGGCTAACCATGATTTGGTTTCCATTATGTTCTTGTCACCATTTGATTGTCTTATACCACAAAATATCGCATGGACTAACTTTCTGGGAGTTTCCTATTTTCGCTAAGTCAGGAGATGACAACCTACCCCATGTGGGTGGGGAAACTCTTATGATGTTGTCATGAGGCAGACCCTTCCCTTTCCACAGTCATAAAACAGCCAGGAGTGCAGGATGTCCCATAGACAGCTGGGTAAGCGCTAAACCATTGCTGATGTGTGTTCTGGCCTTCTTGGGAGAGACTGAAATTTGTTACAAAACAAGAAAGCTGAAAATGCTTTGAAAAATCTGAAAACACAAGATAATTTCTTATTAATAATATCATACTGATACACAAAAGTTTGTAGTTAGCAGCATGCTCTCACTTTATACTCCTCACCGTCTTTTAAGATAGACATGGTGAATACTGTATACATTTTATAGATGAGAACAGGATACTAGGAGAGCTCAGTGACTTGCTCAAGGCCACATAGCTGATACTGTTGCAGAGCTAAGAAAAGTCTTCCTTCCTTTCCATTGTCTTCTCATTTGTGTCTAGTAAATCCAGACGGTAGAGTACAGACTGTTCTAAGCTTCAGTTGTCAAATGCATTGGATCCACAAAATTAAATTGCTTATCTTAACTTATTCTATGCCTTTCTCCCACCCATACAAAAAGCATTCCTGCCTTTCCCCCAAACACCTTTAGTCTATGCTAAGACTTGATCAACTAGACCAGGCCATTTATATATGGCTACAACTCCTTCCTCATGCCAATCTCATCTATCTGCTCTGAAGCCTATTGCTTCTCTCTGTGTTGTAAAATTTGTTGCTCATTTCTTATAACTCTCATAGCATGATTAGTCATGTACTTATATTACAGAAACAATGAATATAAAGAGCTAGCACAAGGCCCAGGACATTGTGTGTGGTCAGTAAAAGCCATTGCAGTGATGATGATGGTGTGAATCTCAAACATAAAGAATATCTTCTTTGTATTTAGCCCAATATATGCACATGGTAAGACATCATTAGCTATTTTAATTTCATGTATAGGATATCCATACAGGTATTATATAGTATATAGACAAAAATAAAGGCAACAGTTAGTTTATAATGGGGAGAGGGGAGATGGATATCAATAACTGTAGCAATGATAATTTTAAAGTAAATGTAGCTGAATTGCAAGGATACAGTATTTATGAGTTTTAAATGACCTTAGGGAGCAACTGGTTCAGTGGTTTCCAAAGTGTGAGCTCTCAACCAGCAGCAGTGCCTGGGAACTAGTTAGAAATGCAAATTTGCAGCCCCACTCAAGATTTCCCCAGGCAGAAATTCTGGAGTTGGAGCCAGAATTTGTTTTTACAAGCCTTTCTGGTGATTCTGATGCACAATAAAATTTGAGGCCAACTGATGGAGTTCAATCATCTAATTTGACAGATAAGCGAATAACGTGAAGAGAGGTTCAGTGACTGGGCCAAGGTCACAGAGATAGTTAATGGCAAAAGAGAGGCTAAAATTGTGATCTCAGGACTACTTGACCTTAATATTTCTCCCCATTGCTTTTTTATTCTTATTTTAATGTTCTTTATCCAGTTAATAGTAAAATAATTACATCAAAAGTTTTGCTGTAGGTAGCAGTGCTTGTTGGAATATCAGAAGGCCTTTGCACCCAAAGAGCAGAATGTGCCTCTGGCTTACCCTCCTACTCTGTGGTGGCCCTGCTGTGATAGGAGCAGTCAGCCCGCAACCTCTAACTGCAGTGCCGTTGGGGCCTGTCTCCCTGCGAGCCTAGGGCCTGGCCATTTCTTCCCAAAGTGAGATTCCTCTGCTGTCAATCTTTCCTCTGGAGCTCCCTTTGGGTTGGCTGAGACCCTCAGAGTGAGGCTAGCTCCTTCTTTCCCTGTCCTTTCACAGGTGCCAGAGCTCCACGGCAGTCCAAAGGCGTCCTGTGTCTGCTCCTGCTGCCCCTCCCCGGTATGTTTCGCAGTGGTTACTCCCAGTAAGTTTCTTCCAGTCTAAACTCTGATTTGCATCTGGTTCCATGATGACCTGAACTGACACGTTGCTCTCCTTAAGCCTGTTTCCAGATGAGTAAAATGAGGTCATAAGAGCCCATTCCTCATCAGAATTGGGAAATGATAAATGGCTCCTATATTATTGCTAATAGTAAACTTATAAACATCTCATGGATGTTGTACTCAAGTAAAGACACTAACAGAAATGTCTGTAGCAGAAGAATCTGTGGCTATGGAATGCCCAGGTCCACATTTCCAGCCCCAGTGGACAACACAGCATGTTCCGGCCAATGTGCTATGAGCAGAAGTGATGTATTTTCAATTTAAGCCAAAACACAAAAGCATACATGTTTTATAAGGCTGGCACAACAAACTCCAAAGGCACTTGTTACAATGATGGGGCTCCATCATCCTGTGATCTGTAATTCACATTGAATATGTCATGTGCCAAGCATTGAGATTTTGGGATTAATTTGTTACTACAGCTTAAACTATCCTGTTCTGACTAAAACAATATATATAATTTTCTTTTAATGCAGCGCATTGAAAATATTAGACATTTTCATTTTAACTGCTCACTTTCTAGCATTATTCTTAATTATAGTTGGGAGAAAATGTATCATTACAGAGAAAAGATGAAATTATAATTTAAAGGTTAAAGAAAAACAAAACTTGATATAGGAATAAAATTTTCAAATTTAAGATAGGAGCCACAGCCAGTGTGGCTCAGTTGGTTGGGCATTTTCCCATGCACTGAAAGGTTGCTGGTTCGATTCCCAGTCAGGGCACGTGCCTGAATTGTGGGTTTGATCTCCAGTAGGGGGCATGCAAGAGGCAGCCAGTTGATGTTTTGCTATCACATCAGTGTTTCTCTGTCCCTCTTCCTTCCTCTCTCTCTAAAAATCAATTTAAAAATCAATAAAAACATTTAAGATAGAAAAAGTTAGTCATTTTGGAGGGCAGAATCTTATTTGAAAATTCTTACTTGAAAAAAATCCTAGTGTTTTACTTCTTAATAATCTAGAGTATAAATTAGATGTAGCCACAGCCCTCCATGAACTTTATAATCTAATTATGTAGTAGGTAGTAGTTCGCCCCACATTAATTTATGAAGGTAAAATAATCACCATTATTAAAATTCCTTATTTTTTCATCATTTGTAAAAATTTTACTCAACCTAAACAGGGCTTTTCTCGTGTGCCAGTGTCTGTACGTCAACTTGCACACACTGGGGTGGCTCAGCTGAAGCTATAGAGAAGACCAGCTGGCTCTGACCTTCTCAACAATTGGTTTGTTGATTAACTGGAGATTCTACTTTTTGTCCTTAGACCCCAACCAACCTGCAGGAAGGCTGGCAATGGCCAATCAGTCCCAACAGAGAAAATTAGAAGGTCAAAGCAGGAGAAGGGCCAGACCTCACAGACAGGGTGGCGCTGGAGTGCCACCTCTTCATTGCCACCGGATACGTAAGTGGCAGAGTGTAGAGCTGCTCTGTGTGTTTCCTTTCCAAGGATAAGATTTCAATAGAAATATCTTGAAGGAGCCAATATATTCTATTCGGAAGTGGGGAGGTGAATGTCTCTATGTTCCTTGAAGACAGGATCGAAACTGGTAAAACCTGGAGCTCCTAGTGACATAACCTAGAAAAGCAGTTTATACACAAATTACCTTTTAACTGCTCTTGGGCACTCATAACTTAACCCTGGAAAAAGTAACAGTAGATTACTCACTTTGCAGTGTGCCATAAACTAAAGAATAAACAACATTTATTCTTATGGCAGAAGTGGGGAAAGGGTTTGGTGACGGGCTCTGAAATCACTAAACAAATATCCAACTAACATAGAGAGGCAGGGACAGCTTCTCCACAGTGAAATGGCAGTCGAGTGGGGTAATTGTCAATTCGTTCTTTTTAAGTTATGCATCTGAGTTCAATTTTGTTTCTTTTGAAAGAAGACTAATTTGAAATGTGCATCATCTTGTCTGGGAATAGATTCCACATTCAGAAAATAGGTCTAAGAATAAAAATTTAGAGGATAGTTAATGATAATTCAATAGGTCGGTTTTGGCACATTGCAGGCCTGAGCAAATATTCCTGTTAGCCAACCTGTCCCAAAAGATGTCTATGCAAAGTGCATCAAATGTATATTGCAGTGACATAAATCTTGTTGTTATGAGCCTAAATCTCTTGTTTTGATGGCTGTGCAAATAGCAGTTAAGTCGCATTTCACCAGAGGTGGGTTTTATGATTAGTGCCAAGTGTGCCTTGGTGTTCAGCTCTGCCTTACGTTGCAATTCTTGAGGGAAGATTCTCTGCCTCCAACAAGGCTAAAACATAATGTTCTCTTTACAGAGAATGCTTAATAAAGGCAATCTGTCATCATCTCCTCATGTCCAAAATATCCCCCAAATGGAATGCACATGACTTTCAAGCTGAGAGAAAGCTGGGGTTCAACCTCGCCTGTGCTGTTGGATTCTATCCCTGATGCTGATACCACACTTTAAAAGCATCACATGTGTAGTAGCTTTAGGATGAACAGGCCCAAA
The DNA here is from genome assembly GCF_054644295.1 of Miniopterus natalensis. Classification (NCBI taxonomy): domain Eukaryota; kingdom Metazoa; phylum Chordata; class Mammalia; order Chiroptera; family Miniopteridae; genus Miniopterus; species Miniopterus natalensis. The sequence goes on from NC_142100.1 coordinate 1,686,603, forward strand.
ATGGTTACAGAATAACAGCTTGGACAGCTGATCCAGGAAGAATAAAGTATTTTGGGATAAGTGTTTCTCTGATGGTGAAACTGGACAAAAGGGGTCCCAGGCTTCCCATCACTACTTAAGCCAAATTAAGCAGAGAAAAGGTTGAATCATATGTGAATGTTTATTCTGTTACTGCCGCAAAAATGAGAGAGCACTGGGTCACCCTGGAAATTCTGCTCTGACCCCTCTCTCCAGTTGGCTGATTATATACCAGTGAGGAGAAGATAACTTGTGCAGCTGCGAGCTGCAAGTGTAACAAGGAAAGAGGAGCGGAGGGTCTGCATTCGGCCTTCAGGTGCTCAAAGTCTCATAACCAGGTGGCTAATCTATGATGTTACAAACAGCTCAGCCAGTTCCTGGGACCACAGAATGGTCAGCGTTCCTGACGCAAGCTCCTGGAGGGGGTCAGGGTCCCAGTACAGCAACCAAGTCAAAGCATGTCCTGTCCTTGGTCTGTTCTCAAAATGTATTTCTCTTCTGAGTAATGGACCCACCGAGGCATCTTATCTTTTTCCAGCCTTGTTTCATCCCCCAGTTTCCCAGGGTCTGTAAGAAAACCTCTTATCTATAGTTAGTAAGGCAACTATGGCTCTAGTCTTATTTCGTGCCCTTCACCACTATCTATGGGAACACATTTTTTGGACTACAAATGACCAATTCTAGACTAAAATGAATGGGATAGTCTTCCTTCTGGAAACACAATACAGCTAGAACTGAGCAACATCTGAAGGAGAGACTCAGAGACACTAAAATGTGGAAGGACTCACAGAGAAGAAATCGTTGCCGTAATAAAAAGTAATTGGTGGCAGACCCTTCACAGTGCATATAGGAAGGATTCCCACACAACCACTACCAGGTCTTGTTGCTTCATGTAAATGTTAAGCACTGGCATAACCGAGACTGATAGTTTTTTGCATATTTTTTATGATCGTTGACAGTGTACACCCAATGCAGAATCACCAGTGGCAAAAACGGCAACATATGAGGAATCTGAGTAATGGTGACTCCCACAGGTCCCTTGGCGGGAGAATGGCTTTTACCTTCTCAGAATCTCTATCACCTTCCAAAACTAACCTAAATAAAAATAGTCATCTTTAATATGGCCAATGGCTAATTTTTTCTTAATCTTAGTTGAAGTGTAAGTGAAAGTATTTTTAAAGAACTTTGCTACATTAATTGATTTGTCATATACAATGTGGGCAAAACGTTATTTCTGTGCAGATAGTTTCTTTCAAGACAAGCCCTCTAGTTTCTCCTTCCAGCGTGACTCCTCACATACACCCAGCCCTGCTTTCCACTGAAGACACTCTGAAACCATTGTAATTCTGCTAGCCTTCCATAGCATCCCCATGGCTTTGCACCAATATTTAGTGGGGAGAAATTTGAAATTCATATCAAAATATCTGCTATTTATTAACAAATATTTACTGAGTAGTATCTAGGTGCCAGACACTGAGCTTGATGTTATCACTGCTTTATGACATCTAAAAGTGTTCACTATTGTTAATGCAAGAAACATTCAAACCTGTGAAGAATTTTTGTGAGTTTATTTGAGCCAAACTGTTGACAATTGTGGGAAGCAGAATCTCAATGGATCAAGATAATGCTCCAGAGAATGGAAGTTTTACACCTTATTTTATACATTAGAATCAAAGGAGAAGACATAAGAGGGTTACTTGAAATCCACTGGTGATAGATTAGGGAGGTGGGAGAAAGCAAAGGGGTGGAATGAGGGAACCTCTGGCACTGGGTAAAAAGTAAAATGATAAACTCACACTCCTTTCACTAAGGTGGGTGCAGGATAGTTAACAGCTAACAACTAACATGCTAACAATAACAATGGGCAGAGTTACGTTCCCCTCCCTGGTGGGTTGGCTGTGGCCGGGGGGTCTGGTAAAGGGGGAGTTAGCCTGACATTCTGAAGGAATGCGATCTTAGATGTAAAAAACAATAGACAGGCTTAGTTAAGGTAAAATTGACCTTTGTCGGGGAAGAAACCAGCCTCATACCAGACTACCCACCATAAACTGCTTTTAGTTAAAAAGTTTTCATTTCAGACCCTCCTTTGTGGTTACTTTAGGTCTCAGAGTTTGCGAGGCTGCTGTTCAGGCCCCCCTGAGCTGTCGTATTAGCATGCGGCCCCTTTTCATCCACATCATCAAACTTAAAGAAAAGTGTATGAGGTTTTATTGTATTGTATGAGTTAGTAAATTCCATGTAACCTGTTTTATTATTATTATTATTATTTTTACTTTTCTAAAGCTCCATTTAAATTTTTTAAATGCTAGAGATAGCCATATACTCTTAATCCTTCCAGTCTGGATGCCAATGACAAAGTGGGGAAATTTCCTAAAAAAAAAAAAACAACTGGAGAAAATCAAAATCGCGCAAGGACTGATGTCCCTTGTGTATTGGGATTGAGCCGCTCTGACACTGTATAAAGCAACAGAATACTAAGAGATATATAGCAGTCCAAATAATATAAAATCTGAACACTTCCATATTTCTGTCAATTTAACCAAGAGCATTTTGGCATATGTGTTGAAAAGCAACGGAGGCATTGTAGTTGGTAACACTCATTTCTAAAATAGTTGACATCGGTGCTACACAATCTTCACACTGAGGGGAACTGGTAGGTGGGCCAGGTACAGAAACCTGACTACAGAGACTCACAGGGGCAGGAAGCCTTGAATGCCTAGCAAGGGGTGAAACTGGGAAAACAAGAACCCTGTCCCCAGGGTAATCATTCTTCCACTAGTATATGGCTGGTCATGTGGTTTAGACCCCCTGAGTGTTCCTCCCTGAAGAGAACATCTAGGCCTCAGTTGTATTTTAGCTCCAGGCCCAGAAAAGCAGCGAAACCAGACAAGAGGCACCGTGGCTGCCTCCGGACCAGCTGCACTGGCTGATGACCCCCTGCCCTGGCACCGGCCCATCAGTGGAGACCAGGACCTGAAAGAGCACCTGGAGAGCTGATGGATATTCTATTGAGACCCTCCCCTGAGACCTCCCCTCAGATTCCTGCCTGAGAGAAAGAGATAAACACTCTAGACCCAGTGCACACGCCCCACTAGGGGAGCAAGCCAGCACCGGCTCCACCCCTCCGAGGGGAGTCCATGAGACTTGCAACCAGGGGAGCAACGGGCAGAGGCAGCTTGTCTCAGGCTTGCCTGTCCCCAAGGCCCCTTCCCTCTGGCTTCTCAGTGGCCAGAGCAGCCCAGCCAGGCTCTCCTGTTGCTTCTTCTACACTCTTCTGTCTCACTGTCCCGAGTATATTTTTCTACCATCATGGACCCAATATGCTTTGGCTCAGTGCTGTGTATAGCCTTCCCTTTGGATATCTCCACCCCCTTTTAATACATTTAATTTTTCTCTTTTCACCCGTCTGAGATGGCTATTTAGTCTGCCCGCATACCACCGACCATTAACCTTTCAAGAACAGCATACAGAATTGCAGACGGATTATTTTTTTTCTACATTGATTTTCCCTTAGATGTTTTTCATTAGCTGTCAAATCAATTAGTTTCACTCAATCCTGAGTACAATATCAAATTTCTCTGTTTTTTGGAGAACAGTGGGGTGAGTGTGCCTGGCTTTCTTTCATTTATTATGACCACCAGGGTGTAAATCAATTAGCCAAAAAAGTGGGTAAATGAGCTGTAAATCATGCCCAGGGTTGGGGTGAAGGTGCTCCTTCTGTCTCATCTTCAGGTTGGTCAGGGCTCCCTTGCTCTCAGCGGGGTAAGTGCAGTGAAAGTTCTGTGCTCCAGGCATTAAAAATCCCTTAAGAAGGAAAATATAATATGGAAATATTTCAGTACTGAAGCCTGTTTAACTCATCTCTCCCATCTTGTAATAATTCAAGCAGCATCAAAGAGGTGTTATAATGCTGTCCTTAAGGTAAGGCTGATACCAAACCAAGCATTAAATTCCTCCCTTTGGAGCTCTTAGTACATTTGGGTAGATCTAGCAGGAAAAATAATCTTGAGAGCCATGACTTTCATTGCAAGAACTAAGTATTTTAAATAGAAAAAGATTATTTGACCTCCTTGGCTTTAAATACAGGAGAGCCAGGGCAGTCAGTCTAACAACAACAGATGGGTCATGTGAGTTGAGAGATGGGAACTCTGAGAAAGAGTCAAAAGGAAATGATAGGAATAAAAACACTGTAACAGAAATGAAGACTGTCTTTGACAGGCTCATCAGAATGTCCAAGGAATGAGTCAGGAAAAGTAGGCATATGTCAATACTTCAACTTTCAAAAACTAAAATGCAAAGAGAAAAAAAATGAAAAGGTAGAATAGACTATCCAAGGATTGTGGGGCGATTACAAAAGGTGTAACACGTGTAATGAGAATGAGAAAAGGAAAAGAAAGAAACAGAAGAAATAATTTTTCAAAATTACCAACAGATCTAGAAAGTTCAGAGAACACCAACTATGAAAAAAAATATTTAAAAAAAATCTGTATCTCGGCATATCATATTCAAACTGCCAAAAATCAAAGCACAGAGAAAATCTTGAAAGAAGCCAGAGGGAGAGAAAACGCGATTTTACTTAGAGAGGAATAAAGATATGAATTACATCAAAATTCTTTTCACAAACCATGGAAGCAAGAAGAGAGTGGGATGAAATATTTAAAGTGTTAAAAGAAAAAGCCCACCAAACTAGAATTCTGTATCCAGTGAAATTATTCTTCCAAAGTAAAAGAGAAAATACAGAGTTTCTCAGACAAACAAAAAATAAGAGACTTTGTTGCAAGTCGATCTGCCCTGTGAGATGTTAAAAGAAGTCCTTCGGGGAGAAGGAAAATGACAGTGGTCAGAAAACTGCACCCACACAAAGAAGAGCAGAGCACTGGGGAAAGAATAAATGAAGGTGAAACAAAATCTTTTATTTTTCTTATTTTTAATTGATCTAGCAGATAAAAGTTTGTCCAAAATAATAATAGTGACGATGTGTTCACAGATTATAGTGTATGGATAAGTGAAATAAATGGCAGCAATGCTGTAAGAGGTGGGAGAGAAATTGGGAATACTCTGTTATAAGGTATTTGCACTACCCATCAAGGGGTATAGTATTATTGGAAAGTGAACTTGAATAGTTATAAATGTATGTTGCAAACTTGAGAGCAACCACTAAAAAGTACGAAACAAAACCCTTGGTACACCCACACCACAGGCGGGAACGTAAGAAAGACTGTGCTGACACTAGAAATCATCAAACGAGAACCGAGTTTAATCAAGGAAGGAAGAGAGGATGGACTGACGGCAGTGTTCTGGTGTCCTTCCGTCGCTGAGACCTGGGCCGTGTCCCAGCTGTGACTGGAGGTAACAGGAGTGAGGGAGAAGCACCCGGAAAACGGACAGGATTCCAAACAGAGGGCATCATCTTCCAAGTTGCCCTGTGCAGTCTGGGAGACGCAAGCTTCACAGAGAAACTCAAGGCCTGATAGGGCATTAGAATAAAAGTGCAGCAACTGCTGCAGGGGATGGGCAGGTTTTAGGGAAGCTTGGCGTCCCGAGAGCAGGACAGGGCTCGGGAGGCAGGGTCAGCATTCAGAGCTTCCCAGAGCAGCCCTGTGGTGGGGTGAGGGGCACACAGCGATGAAATGGTACCTGGAAGCCATCAAGAGACGGCAACCACAAGCAGCAAGTGCGGCTAATGGCTTCTGCTAAATTTTAGTTTCTCAAACTTCAATTTATGGTCTCGCTCTACTTCATGATCTCTGTGTGTGTCTCCTTTAAGAATTCAGCTCTTCTTGCTGGCAGTGGCCTGACTCGTTTCAGCACAGCCTGTTCCTGAGTAGAGACTTAGAGATTCCACAGGCCGTCGGCTAGACTGGATGGGTCATGCTCAGGTCAGTCCTTTACTCCTGGCCTGACATGGTGAAGCTGGACACAGGACCGTTGGTTGGGGCCATGGCTGTCTGGGATGCTCCCTTGGCGTTCCAGGGAGAGCTGTGTGCAAAGTGCTTTCCCTGAGCAAGGTTATGTCCTTGGCCCTCACAACAGTGGGTCTGACTTGTTTGATGATATAGATTGATAGATAAATGATACGTAAATAGATGAATGATAGATATCCAAGGAAAACTATTCTGTAATCAATACTCTATGGTAAGAGGAAGTCAGAGGTACAAAAACAATAATATAGTGAGGCTCAGAGGTTACGGTGGGAGTGCCTTTCACTATCCTCTTTATGTTGGCCTTCAGGCGAGTCATGTCAGTATTAACAACAGTAAGAGCTAACATCTGCAAACACCTACTATAGATCGGGCATCTCGCTAGATGCTTTATATAAAATGATTAATTTAATTCCCACAGCCTCTCATTCCACTAATGAGTAAATGGAGTGTCTGAGAAGTTTGATAATTCATACATATAATTTTTTGCTTATAGGAAGCAACATTTGCACTTTTTTCCTGATAAAATACCCTTACTTGCACTTGGAAACAAATTCATTTGGATATAGCAAAGATAAAAGCACAATTTAGAGATGAAAGAAAGAAACTGAAATAAGAAGAAAAGGCCTATCAGAAATTTATTTTAGATGTAGTACTTTTACAGAAATAATTGAACCTTGCTGGTTTTCTGCAGAAAACAAGGAATGCTAGATGCTTCAACTGAAACTTGGGCCTCTATGAGACGTAGTTCCTGCTATAATGGTAAGAAGAAAGAGTTCACTGGGAAACAAAAAAGTTGACTTTTCCTTGGCTTTGCAACTTATTTACTGCAAAAACCTGAACAAGACTCTTGCCTTTCTGCTTTTATGGTCATTATCACCAGCGAATCCTCATCAAATGCTTTTATGAACATGAGATACCAGATAGAAAAGAACTTGATATTTTGGATGAGCAAGTATGAGTCCTTAGCCTGAAGAGCAGAAAATAAGCATTATGCATATTATGTGCAAAAGTGATAGACAGTGCTAGAGATTCACCAAGGAACTCAGTAGCGAACATAATGAACACATGTATACAACGCATAGTTGGCTAGGTTGGAAATCTTTGGTAAAGACATGGGGGTGTAGAACTAGCCCCCCTCCTCCCAACCTGGCCCACTGGTAAAGCCATAAGAATTACAAATAAGATTCATCTTGTGTTCCAACTCTATAAGCTGTTAGCTGCCTGGAGTCCTATGTGGCGAGACCAGTGATTTTATCCAGGTCAAACAGGAAAGGACGCAGCAAGTTATTAAAGACTAGAAGAGATGCAGGGGTTTGTGTGTAGAGGAAGAAACTTCGAGCGCCAAGATGGTTTGTAGCTACACAGAACTGGGTTGGAAGCATTGGTTGGCCACTTAACCCTGTGACTGAAGAGAGACTGAGTCTCAGCTTCTTTATGTATATAACCAAGTATCTAACAGCTACATTTGTGCTATTATAGGTATGTCGTTATATACAGCACCTAGCACAGCATCTGACAAATAGCAGCTGGTCAATATACATTAACTTCCTCAGGAGATGACACAGTAGCCTGAGGGTCTCAGTAAAGGGATAATTGTAAATGAGGATCCAGAAGTCTATGAGGGCCTTAGACCCCTCTCGTCCCTAAAGACATCTTTCAATGCTAACTCTTTGCCATTTTATTTTCAACTTCACCCCTTACATCTCTGTATTTCTTACTCTCCTCTGCTGCTCTTCTCACAATTTCCCCCCGATGTTTGGACTTGCTGTACAAGTGAGTGTGACTAACATTTACGTCAGACTCAATACACAAAACCTGGGAATCAAGGATGCCTCCCAAGGCTATTTTGATAAAAGGAATCTGAGTACAGATTATGAATAAAAGACTGTCCCAAGGTTGCCCTACTAGAGGTTTGCTCTGTTCTCTAAGAACTTGTAACCAGTCCCCCTGCAGTTGAGTCAGTCACAGGCTCCCAAATAACTATGGAAGTTGTAAGTGACTATTCTGAAGGCCTTCGGGTACCCACTGTCCAGCTTAGATCCACTGTATAACTGGATAAATGGACAGAGACAAGGGTTTCTGCCTCTTTCCTGTCATGTCCGCTCCCTTGGACGTCCTAGCCTCTCAATGCCTTTTGCTGCAGGAACTGCCTCCCAGGCCCATATGCAAGGGGTTTTTCTGCCTGAGGCAACCTGAGGTCAAGAAAGCACATAGTTGTCAGTTCACAGGTGCAGTCGGAGAGCCAGAGCGAGTTGGGTACTAGGCTCCCACTCCCTCAACCTCCTCACCAACTTTTTAGCTAGACAATAACCACAATTGATACAAGAACAAAGTGACTTCCAAACCTCCCTCCCTCCCTCCCTCCCTCCCTCCCTCCCTCCCTCCCTCCCTCCCTCCCTCCCTCCCTCCCTCCCTCCCTCCCTTCTTCCCTCCCTTCTCTCCCTCCCTTCTCTCTCTCTCTCCTCCTTCCTTCCTTCCTTCCTTCCTTCCTTCCTTCCTTCCTTCCTTCCTTCCTTCCTTCCTTCCTTCCTTCCTTCCTTCCTTCCTTCCTTCCTTCCTTCCTTCTCTCCCTCCCTTCTCTCTCTCTCTCTCTTTCTTTCTTTCTTTCTTTCTTTCTTTCTTTCTTTCTTTCTTTCTTTCTTTCTTTCTTTCTTTCTTTCTTTCTTTCTTTCTTTCTTTCTTTCTTTCTCCCTTCCTTTTCTTCTTTTTTCTTTCTTTTCCCTAGTAATGTCAATGTGTTCATCTGTCAAGTGGAAAGCTGTCCCACTGTCTTAGGTGCGGAGAACTTCAATCGCAGCAGCTGCTGCGAGCAGACTGGAAGCCAAGCTCCTCGTTTGTTTTGGCTAACGCTGAAAAATCAGTTTGGGCATCCCCTAGAACAAAATGGTGCATGGGAACAGAGCCAAGCTATGGAAGAGAAGCAGCAGAGTTGTAACAGATTATTTGTCTGCTAAAACAGAAGGAGAAAGATATCAAAACCTGTATCCATTTGAATCCAGCTTCCTTAACATATTCTCTATTTTCAACACAGAAAATTTCCTTTAATATCATTCAACAGGTACTATAAACTGTAGTTTTTCTGGATATTAATCATTGCAGCCTTACCAACAAAGAATTAGGAAGTAACCAGAGGGTTTCCAGACTCCGTAGGCTGTTTCTACTGGGTACCCAGCATGGGATACAACATATATATACTTGGTGCTTATTGATGGTAATCATAATGAGGAAAACGCCATCACCCTCTGTGTTCTCAAAGCACATTGTGCATACCTGTATCTCAGATATGTAGCACGTTGATAAAAGATTTTGTTTGCTTTTGTGTCTCTTACTTAGGCAGTAAGCTTCTTCTTTTTTTTTTTTTTTTAATATGTCTTTATTGATTTCAGAGAGAGGAAAGGAGAGGGAGAGAGAGAGATAGAGACATCAATGATGAGAGAGTCACTGATCGAGCCCACAACCTCAGGCATTTGCCCTGACGGGGAATCGAACCCTGATCACCTGGATCCTTATGTCCACGCTCAACCGCTGAGCCATGCCTGGCCTGGCGGCTGTAAGCTTCTTAAGATAAGTTTATTTTTACTTAAATGTCACTTTCAGAACTAGCACATAGTAGCTACTCAATAAATATGAGTTGAATGGTTTATTTGTTGAACTAAAATGCATAAATGTATAACATGTTCATATTTCAATTTCATTAGGGAGGTTTGAGTAAGTATGGTAATTTCTGGAAATTTAGCAGCACCATTTATCTTTAAAGCTCCATATTCAATTCTGTTTTCACCCATTTGAGACAAACACCAAAGCTACACAAATGTAAATTATTTAATTGGGTCATTAAGCCAATATCAGTTTGTGGCTCAGTATGCCAAGGTAGCTGAGAAAAAAGTAGAGCTTGGGAACATGGTATGACTTTACTTTTTTTTTTTTTTTAGATTTATCAGAAAATGACTAACCCTGACCTCCCATTTCAATATTGTAGATCTGACTAGAAAAGGGAAAAAACAATGAAGCCAAACTTAAAGCAGAATAAAAATGAAATTAAATGAAAATCTCAGTAGACTTAAATGCCTCAACAACTTTGAAAGTGTATCTCAAGACTGGACAGCTTTTATATGATTGTTCTCATATTGGTCAGCCTGTCCTGGATAGGCTTGGCTCCTGGGAAATACCTAAGTTAGGTATCTCTCTAGGAAAAGAGAAACCAGCACCCAGCAGTAGTAGACTGCAGATGTTGTGGTGATCTGCTGCCTGGATTTCCAAGTCTTAGATTAAGGTTGTGAGGTGAAGGTAATGAATGGATCATTCTTGAAGCCTGGAGTGTGTTCAGTGTCTTCTGAGACATTGGCTGGAAAACTGAGAGAGAAAGAACCCTTAGCTATAAGTCAGTAGTTAGGCCGGCCTTGTATGGTTGTGTTCCAAAACCACATGTTGGTGGGATAAAGACATTGCAGGAGTAGCCTCTTCTGTAGAGTGAAGTTGAGAGGACCCGTGTCCCTGCTCTGCTGCTGGAGACAGGCAGCTCTGCCCAGGCTCTCCATGAGGAAGAATGCTCCAATCAGAGTGGCCTTGCCCCACACTTCTTGCCTCTTCTACATTATTTCAAGTAAAATAGTCAATTTATTTTGTTTGGCTCGTTTCCTACATACAAACTTATCTGATAACATTTGGTTGAAATTATTATATTTAGCAAAATATTGGGGTAGGGTTGTTTAGCTCTGTGATGTCAGTTTGATCAGAATGATTTTCATTTGCTGTTGCTTATTTCTGTCTTTTTGTTAGTTAGTTTGTTTTTAAATAACACTATGGCATCTAGCTATAAATGAAAATAATTAAATATCCAGGTAATTAACTTTATCTTTTCAAATATTAGATTTGACAATATCAGGATAATAAAATAAAAGTTTGTTTTCAGATAGACATTTGATGCTGTGTAGTTATAGCCTATATAGGGTAACATTTTAAAAATTAATGTTACTGAAGCATAAACAGAAGAAGGATATGATTTTTCAGCATAAATGTGACAATGATGTCAAATAAGCATGGGGTTTAAAAAAGCTAATTTAATTTCCAAAAGCCCATTGCACTTAGCAGAAAATTCTGCATAATGCACGCAAACCTGTAACATTGCCCCATAAGCCAAACTCTTTGAACTATTACTGAAGATTTTAATCCAATCCAACCAAATGCATTATATATGTGTCTGTACATGTGTGTTAAAAATATGGAGCCTTCTAGACAGAATGGTCTTAAACAACGTAACAGGTGTCAAAGAAATGGTGGGACCCTAAATCAGAATATTATATACTTAAGCTAATTTGTTCCAGTGAAATACACTCAGGTATCAAATGCTTATTCAAGGAGGAACCACATATGTTTTTTCTACGAATGACTGTCCCTATTATATTCCTTCTTCTTAGTATGATCTAGTATCCCAAAGAATTTCTTTAAGACTGAAGCTTAGCTATCTGTGGTATGGGGACAGGAGTGGGACGAACTTGACACAGTTCCTTCAAGGATTAGTTCCTGAACTCCTGAAAGTGTATTTAAAGTGACTTGTAAATGGGTGAGAATTCGTATCTGACATTTGCCATTGGAAACCTGTGATGGGTTTCAGTTTGGACTCTGAAACCACAACTCAAGAGTATTAACACTTGGTGTCTCTTAATCACTAAGCAAGAACTGTATGTGAATTTGGTTCTGCAGTGATTGGCCACTCAGGATAAAGTTTAAGATGTCACAAAACATCTATTAGTTTTGAATACCATGTTATGAGTAGAGTCTTCCTAAGTAGACCACACGGAGCCCTGCAATAGTATTCAGTTGGAAAAGCATTTTTATAACCATTGGCCCCTCTCTTGGGGCCATTACCCTTGGAGTGTGATCTATTATAATTACCACTATTATCAGGGTTTCATTATCAGGAAACTTTGGTTGAGACTTGTCTCCACCTATACTCCAATATCAAGCAAGTGGCATGGAGGCTGTCAGCAACTCTAAGCTTTATGTACTAAGCTAGTGGTTGTCAAACATTTTTGTCTTCAGACCCCTTTACACTTTTAAAAGTATTGATAACCCCAAATAATTTTTGTTTATGTGGATTTTATCTATTGATATTTACCATATTGGAAATTAAAAATAAGCGTTAACAATAGCTTAATTATTAAAAATAACAGCAATAAACCTATCATAAGCTAACAGAAAAATATAATTAAAAAAATAACTATATTTTGCAAAAAATAGAGAGAACTTTGTTTTACAATTTTTAAAAATTTCTTTATTGTTTCATAGAAGATAGCCAGAGTCTGAATGCCCATCTGTATTCAGTCTGCAGTGATGCTACACTTCATGTTGCCTCTGGCAAACTCCACAGTACATTCCAGAGAGCGGGAGGGAAAGGCCACACATAACTTTAATATTGCTATGAAAATAGGTTTGATCTTGTGGGCTGCCTGGTGTTTAGGTGTCTCCAAACCACACTTTGAGAACTACTCTCCTTAGAAGTACAACTGAGGATCACAGCAACAATAATAATTACAACTAATATTACCGAAATCTTTACCCCACTCTTTACCCTAATTTAAGAGCTTTTCACATGTTATCTTATTTAACCCTTGCTGCAACTCCATGAGGTAGGTATTTTATAGCTTTGGCTTTATTTTTCAGATGAGAAAACTGAGGCAGAAAAAAGTTAAGTGACTTTTCCATGATCATATAGCTTATAAATGGTGGCGCCAAGACGGGAACTCATGCACAGCTCTGTTAAGCACTCAGCAGTAGTAATGGTGGTGGTAGTAATGTCCAACATATATGTAACATTGTCTACGTAAAATGCTGTGTGTCATACATTAATTATTTCTTTTTGCCCTTATAACAGAGTAATAATATACTTAGTATTATTGTCATCATTATTTGACAGATAAGAAAAATGAGGTCATATTTAGATTTAGTATATGGAAAAATTACGTAAGCTCTCTAACTATAAAGTTTTGCTATTACAGTAATGAAACAGGAAATTGTGCTAAGATTAGGCAAGGTGGTCTGATGCTTCCCTTAACTGGCAACATGGCAGAATAAGATACAGTTATTTCAGCAAAAGTAAATTTTCCAGTTCACCTTTCTTGTTTTGTGATCCCAAATGTTTAAAGTATAACTATACTGATGGAAAGGATCATGATAAATATCGGCTTTAATTCTGTCCCTTCTTTGGTGATGCAGAGAAGGTTATTGAGGTGTGTAGGCTTCTAATTCTTTATTGAATAATCCAAGGGTTCAGAAGTCTAAGATTGCAGAAGCCTAGGAGGAAACTGAGCTCAGTCCCTCCCTTGAGCAAACTCAAATAGACATATTTGTAGATAGCAATTACTCCTATGAGACAACTGAGGACTGAATGAACTGCTTCTAAACAGCAGTTGAGAAGGAGACCAACCAGAGAAGGCTTGGAAGCTGTGAGAATTCTTCAGGTTGCAGGAGGTAGTGAGCCTCATTGTTTACACCCCCTTCCACTTTCAGAAGATGGGCTGGAGCTCTATTGGGCTACTTTTGCCTACCTGCAAGATCACCATGGAGGGTCCCAGCTACACTGCCTAGAGCCTCCCAACCAAGGGAACAACCCTGAGCAACAAAGTGTCACCACACTCACCTCGCTTCCCTGCCACGAGCCTCTTCAGCCCAGCAAACCAGTGTTCCAGTTATCATAAACACCCACCTGGCTCCAACCAGCTTCCCCAAACTACCCCACACAGAGCCCACTTAGAGGCTGCTTATGCACAGGACCACTTTCTCCACTGCAAACAGAAGAGAGGAGGGAGAGAGAAGGCCGGGGAGCACAGGAGCCCCCCAGGGACTGTGGGGATCTCTGGGGCCAAGGGAGCCACTAAGCACCATTGTTTATGGCCCCCTCCACCTCCACGGGGTGAAGGGGGCTCTATCCAAGAGCTCTTGCCTAACCTCAAGGTCATGGTAGCATGTTCCTGGACATGTTGCCAGAGCTCTTCAATAAAGAGTTAGAAAGTATAATAAAGAACCAAGCAGATCTAAAGAATACAATAACTAAAGTGCAAAACACACGAGAAGCAATCAACAGCAGGTTAGCTAGAAGTACAGATCAGTAACCTGGAAGACAGACTAGTGGAAATGAGCCCATCAGAACAGCAGAAAGAAAAATAAATTTTAAGAAATGAAGCTAGCTTAAGGGACTTCTGGGATAGCATAAAGTGCTGAAAAATCACATTACAGGGATTCCAGAAGGATAAGAGGAGAGGAAGAAACAGAAACTTTATTTAAAGAAATAATAGCAAAAAAACTTTCCAAACCTGGGAAAAGATAAAGACATCTAGGTTCAGGAAGCATAGAGAATTCCAAATGAAATGAAAGGTAAAGACAATATTGAAGAAAGAAAGTAAAACAATGGGTTACATACAAAGGAGACTCCAAAGGGCTATCAGCTGATTTCTCAGCAGCTACTCTACAAGCCAGAAAGGAGTGGCAGAACATCTCTAAAATGCTGAGAGAAAGGAATCTACAACCTAGAATGAGTTATCCAGCAAGGCTGTCATTCAAAATTAAAGGAGAGATAAAATTTCCTGGGCAAACAAAAAGTAAGGAAATTCATCACCATGAAATGTTAAAAAGCCCTTTAAAAAAAAAAAAAATTAGTTTAAAATACAAAGCCCTTTTTAAGCAGAAAAGAAAAAGAAATAAGAAAATATGACAAAGGGGAAAAAATCTCATAGTTAAAGCCAAATATTTAGTAAATACAGTTAATCAGACATTTAAAAAGCTACTGTGAAGTCAAAAGAAGATGATCAAGCTCAACTAGCACCCCAATAAGCAGATTAGAGATACATTAGAGATACATTAGAGACACATTAGAGAAACATTAGAGACACATAACACCAAGGAAATCTAAGTCGTCATCAGCAACATAAAGCACGGAGGGGGGTAAAAATGTAGTCTTTATAAAATATGTTTGAACTTAAATGCCTACCCGCTTAAAATAGACTGCTATAAATATAGAATAATATACATCAACCTTATGGCAGAGACAAACCAAAAACCTACAAGATATACAAAAACAAAGAATGAGGGTCCCGAACAAAATATGAAAGGAAAACAGCAGGAAAGAGACCGAGAGCAAAAGAGGCGAAGAACAAACAGAGAGAGCTATAAAAAAACAAAAATCAATTGAGAAAATGGCAATAACACATAAGTAAAAGTAAATGGATTAAATGCTCCAATAAAGAGACAAAGGAAAGCTGGGGTAACTGTACTTATATAAGACAATATAGACTGTAAAACAAAAACAAATTAAAAACAAAAAAGACAGTGAAGGATATTACATAATTATAAAGGGGCCAATCCAAGAGGAGGATGCAATAACCATAAATATCTACATATTCAAAATAGGAGTGCCTAAATATATAAAGCAATCGTTAATGGACCAAAAGAAAGAAACCCCCAGTAATCCAATAATAGCAGGGACTTTTAGTACCCTGCTCACACCAATGAATAGGTAATCCAGACAGAAAATGAATAAGGGAAGAATGACCTCAAATGTTACATTAGACCACATTTGAATAATAAGCATGTATAGGACATTTCTTCCAAAATCAGCAGTATACACATTTTTTAAGTGCACATAAAACTTTCTCCAGGGTAAACCACATATGAGGACAAAAAACAAGCCTTAGTAAATTCAAGAAGATTGAAATAATATGAAGCACCTTTTCTGACCACAATGGCATGAAACTAGAAATCAACGGCAAGAAGAAAACACAAAAATATGTGGAAACAACAATGTGGAGGGGGCTGAGGAAGGGAGGGCAGGGTCTGGGTGAAGAGGGCTGAAGGGAGGAAAATAGGGGACATTTATAATAATGTTAACAATAAAAATAAAATTAAATGTAAAAAAATATGTGGAGACTAAACAACATACTACCAACAGCCAACTAATCAAAGAGAAAATAACACAAGAAATCAAAAGCAATCTTGAAACAAATGAACATAAAAACACAACTTTTCAAAATTCATGGGATGCAGCAAAAGCAGTTCTAAGAGGCAAGTTCATAGCTCTAAAGCCCTACATCAAGAAACAAGAAAAATCTCAAATAAATTACCTAACTCTACACCTCAAGAAACTAGAAAAATAGAAACAAAGGAAACCCAAAGTAAACTGAAGAAAGGAAATAGTTAATACCAGGTAAGAAAGAAAAGGAATAGAAATTTAAAACACAATAGTAAAGATTAATTAAACTAAGAGCTGGTTCTTTGAAATGATAAATAAAATTGATAAACCTTTAACTAAACTCATTAAAAAAAGAGAGAGTCCAAATAATGAGAAGTTACAACTGACATCACAGAGCTACAAAAAATCATTAAAGAATACTGTAAACAACTATATGCAAACAAATTAGACAATCTCGAGCCCATATATAAATTTCTAGAAGTATTTAAACTTCTAAGACTAAATCAGGAAGAAATACAAGATCTAAACAGACCTATTACTAGAAATGAAATTAAAACAATAATCATAAAAGTTTCGACAAACAAGTCCAGGGACAGATGCTTCACAGGTGAATTTTACCATATAGTTAAATAAGAATTAATACCTATCCTTCCTATATTATTTCAAAAAATTGAAGAAGAAAGAATACTTCCAAACTCATTCAGTGAAGCCAACATTATCCTGACACTAAAACCAGACAGACATTACTAAACAAGAAAATTATAGACAACACCCTTGATAAGCATAGATGCAAAAATTCTCAACAAATTATTAGAAAGTTAAATTCAATAATATATTAAAAAGGAATATATCCCATGACCAAGTTAGATTCATCCCAGGGATGCAAGAATGGTTCAACATCTATAAACCAATCAATATTAACTAAATAAAGGATAAAAAACATATTATCATCTAGATTGATAGAGAAAAAAGGTTTTGACAAAATTCAACATCCTTTTATGATAAAAGCTCTCAACAAAGTGGGTATAGACGGAACATATATCAAGAAAATAAAGACTATATATTACAAACCCACAACTAATATCATATTCAATGGTAAAAAGTTGGAAGCTTTTGCCTGGCCGGGCGTGGCTCAGCGGTTGAGCATCGACCTAGGATCCAGGCGATCGGGGTTCGATTCCGGGTCAGGGCACATGCCCAGGTTGTGGGCTCGATCAATGACTCTCTCATCATTGATGTTTCTATCTCTCTCTCCCTCTCCTTTCCTCTCTCTGAAATCAATGAAGATATATTAAAAAAAAAAAAAAAAAAAAGTTGGAAGCTTTTTCTCTAAGATCAGAAACAAGACAAGGATGCCCACTATCACTAATTATGTTCAACATAGTATTGGAAGTCCTAGCCACAACAGACAAGGAAAATAAATGAAAAGTATTCAAATCAGCCCAGCTGGCATGGCTCAGTGGTTGAGCTTCCACCCATTCCCAGTCAAGGCACATGCCCAGGTTGTGGGCTTGATCTCTAGCAGGGGGTATGCAGGAGACAGCCAATCAATGACTCTCTCATTATTGATGTTTCTATCTCTCTCCCTCCCTTTCTCTTTCTGAAATCAATTAAGAAAAACATATTCAAAAAGTATCTAAGTCAGAAAGGAAGAAGTAAAACTCTTATTTGAAGATGACATGATATTATATGCAGAAAACCCTAAAGACTCCACCAAAAAACAATTAAAACTAAGAAATAAATTCAATAAAGTTTCAAGATACAGAATCAATAAATGTAACCAAAGAGGTGAAAGATTCCAGTGCAAGTTTTGTTCTCAAACTTAATTCATTCTGAAAGGCTGTTCAAAAATTGAATCATTTTTACCCATTAGAAATAATGTAAATTGAATTAATCTGTTCCAGACCCCCAAATGATTCCCTGTTTTAACTTTTCTTATATATAGTACATGTCTAATGCAGTGTTTAATCTATAAATAAACACTTTAAAAAAAAAAAAAAACATGAGATGTAAATGAATATTTAACAAAAAGGAAATAAAATGTACAGAAAAAAATGAAAATTTAATAATAATAAACATCAACAAAAGCAAAAAAAAGTGCACAAAAATATTCACAGCACTTCCCTGAGATGTTAACAACCTGAAATTTAGTGGTAAACTGACTCATACTCGGGCATTCTCTCCTTCGTATGTCGCCTGGAAGAAGCATGGCTGATCATACAGGTATCAGCATAAAAGGGTTGTCAAGTTGAGAAGTGAATTGTTCAAGATGAGAGATGTTCAAGAACTGAAGTTTGTACTCTGAAAGCTATAAGACACTGAAGAAAGTAATTGAAGAATACACAAATAAAAAAATATATACACCTTGCTCATGCATTGGAAGGATTAACACTGTTAAAATGTCCTCACTGGAATTCCTACTAAAATACCAATGACATTCTTTTCAGAATTAGAACAACCAATCCTAAAATATATATGGAACCACAAAAGACCCTGAATAGCTAAAGAAATTTTAAGACAGATCAAAGTGACAGGTATCACTCTCCCTGATATCAAACTATAATATAAAGCAACAATAATTAAACCAATAAAAGGAAGATATACAATGAGGTAAAGGCAGTCTCTTAAATAGGTGTTAGAAAATTGGACAGATGCATGCAAAAAAATAAAATTGGATCACTTTCTTACAAAATATACAGAAGTAAATTAAAAATGGATTAAGGACTTAAATGAAAGATCTGAAACTATAAAACTCCTAGAAGAAAACTCAGGCAGTAAATAAAGCCTTTGGCATGGCTCATAACAATATTTTTTTGTATGTTTCTCTAGGTGAGGAAAACAAAAGAAAAAATAAACAAATGGGACTACATCATACTAAAACATTTTGCACAGAGAAGGAAACCATCAACAAAGCTAAAAGACAACCTACTGAATGGGAGAACATATTCACCAATGATACATCTGCTAAAGGGTTAGTATCCAAAATATATAAGAAATCAAACAACTACAACAAAAAAACAAAAATTAAAAAAAAAAAAATATTTAAAAAATGGGCAGAGGACCTGAAAAGATATTTCTCCGAAGAGGACATATAGACAGCCAGTAGACATGAAAAGATGCTCAACATCACTGATCATCAGGGAAATGCAAATCAAAACCACAGTGAGGTATCACCTCACACCTATCATCAATAAATCAACAAATAAAAGTGCTGGTGAGGATGTGGAGAAAAGGAAACCTAAGTGTGGTGTGGGTGGGATTGTAAACTTGTATAGCTGCTATGGAAAACAGTATGGGGATTCCTCAAAAAATTAAAAATAAAGCTGCCATATAATTCAGCAATTCTACCTCTGGGTATTTATCTGAAGAAAACACAATAACACAAATTCAAAAAATATATATGCACTCTTATTTTCATCGCCACATTACTAATAATAGCCGATATATAGAAGCAATCTAGAAGTCCATCAATGGAAAAAAATAATGTAGTATATATACCAATAGAAATTTTATTCATCAACAAAATAGAATGATTTTTTTTCCCACTTGTGACAACATAGGTTGCCCTAGAGAATATTATGCTAAGTTAAATAAGTCAGGAAAGTAAAATACCGTACGATTTTACTTATATGTGGAATCTAAAACAAAAGTGGAAACAAATGAACAAACAGAAACAAACCCATAGATATAGAGAACAAGCTGATGGTTGCCAAAGGGGAGGAGGTTTGGGGAATAGGAATTAGAAAAAAAAAGAGACTAGACAAACAAATACAGAGAAATTAGCAAATTCAATACACAAGGCTGGAAAAAAAATGCGAGATTATTCAATTATGTTGACCTATTTCTATAGAGACACCATGATTTGGGAAACAATAAGTCATAAATGATCCCATGTGGATAACAGCTACTCCCTGAGCAAAACTTAAATTTAAAAATAATAAATAAATAAAATAAAAATAGAGTGTCTTTAATTCATGGGCTTACCTTACACCTGCTTTGGGCAGATGTAACTGTGCATGTTACTCCCAGCTACACATTAATTTCTTGGAAAAAAATCTGAATTAAATAAATAAATAATCCAAGCATTCTTTGTATATTGTAAGTGGGTTTTCTTTTTGCAGTTAGTGGATCTTTCACATTTTTTTCCTGTCTTTGTCTTATCAAATCAACTACATTGTTTTTCTTCAGAAGAATCCTAGTGGCTCTTTCTAGCCACTGCTCTTTTGTTGACCTAACTTAGGGCTCATGTTCTGTGCTTTTAAGAAACTAGGCAACTAATTTTGCTTGCATTGTGTGTAAAATAAGAGCCAAACATATCTGAGTTTATGTACTCTATACATCTGTTTTGATTGTTTCAAATGCTTCCTCTGCTCACTTCCGTCTGGTTGACCCTGCTCAGATATGTTAGGTTGCTAAATAGGTATGGTTCCTATAAGTGAGATGTTACTAAAGAATTACAAATTTTGACAGTTTAGAAGTTTTAATGTCATTTATTATGAGAAAAATTTACTTATGGATTTTCTTTTCATGTATTTTTACTTTTGAGAGCTCTGCTCTGAACCACACTTTTTAAAATACTTTAGAGGAAGGAAATCACCTACGATTTGTTCTACTTCAAGTGAAACATTTAACATTGCTTTAAATGCTTTGAACTCACAGTTTTGGTCAGGTTGACCTAATTTAAAACACATTTGGAAGTTCAACTGAGCCTAACTTAAGTCACTTCAATTTTCTTATATGAGTTTACTTTTTCATTGTTTGTTTTTGTTTTTTTTTCTATATTCATGCTCCAGTGTTGTTTGTGTTGTTCTGTACCAGAGATATGTCTCCAGGAAAAATTGGAAAGCCACCAAAATCATGTTAGACAGAGGGAAAGGAAAAACAACAAAAAGAAAGAAAAAAAGGAAGAAAAGAAAGAGGCCATGTTTGAGAAAAAAAAGAAACATAGCACTAGACTTAAATCAGTTCAATAAACAAGTATAGGTACCGAGGACTGGTGTAAGACTTATACATGCAAATCCTTCCACTCACACTAATAATAAAGTTTAAATTTTAGGTTTTCACTCATTCCTACCTCTCTAGGATTCCCACTCACTTTTCCTGGCCTTGTAATACATGCTCTGGGATAGTCCTCCAGTAACCATAATTTTGCCTTCCTTCAACTTTCTGCATGTGTGGTTCCTCTGTTTTGAATGCCCTTATGACCTCTGCATTTTTTGTTTTTTTGTGCAAACTCGTAGTCATCCTTCACAACTCATCAAAAGAGTCACCATTTCTGAGAAGTTTTCTCTCCTCTCCAGTTGAATTTCACCACCTCCTTCTTTGCACCACTACTTTATCTTCTGGAGCACACACAAAAAATTTTATAAGTATGCATGCTTTCTCCACTAACTTGCAAGCTCTTAGATAATAGTTTCTGCATCCTTAGTGCTGCCATGACACTGGACACACAATAGACAAATAATACACATAGGCTGAGTTTAAATTTGAATTAAAAGAGAGTTTGTGCTCTCTAGAAACTCACAAACGTGGTGATACAGATTCAAGCAATTGAAATTCTATCATGCAATAAACTAATATTCTACTAGTGTGAATGAATCGACTGTTTGCTTAGATTATCTATGGAAAGTTTATATAACTTGAGTCTTGACTTGAGGCATGTGTTTGCTAATATCAAAGCTTAAGCTGACTAAGAAATAAACCTTTACATATATGGTCAAGGATTTTTGATAAGACCACTCAGTGGGGAAAAGACACTCTTTTCAACAAATGATATTGAGAAAAATGGATATCTATATATATATATATAAAAAAGATGTTGGACTCTTACCTTACAACAGATATAAAAATTAACCCCAAATGAAGCAAAGACCTAACATACAAGCTAAAAGTATAGAACTCTTAGAATAAAATATGAGTAAAGCTTCACAATATTAGATTTGGCAATGATTTTTTTTTTTTTTTTTTTTTTTTTTTTTTAGATATGACACAAAAGCAAAGGCAACAAGAACAAAAATAAATTGGTCTAGAGAGCAATTTTATTTAGAAATTATACATCAAAACACACTATCAACAGAGTGAAAAAGCAACCCATAAAATATTTGCAAATCATATATCTGATAAGGGGTTAATATCTAGAATACATGAAATACTCCTAGAACTCAACAACAACAATAAAATACCACGCCATGTTAAAAATGAGCATAGAACTTTAATAGCCATTTCTCCAAAGAGGATATATACTTAGGCAATAAACACATGAAAAAATCCTCAACATCACTAATAATTAGGGAAATGCAAAGCAAAACCACTTCACACTCATTAGGATTGTTACTATAAGAAAAATCCTTCAGGAGATCCAAGATGGTCACGAAGTAGGTAGAAGTTACACTCACCTCCTCTCAGGACCAAACTGGAATTACAACTAAAACATAGAACAATCAACTTGAGTAAGCAACTGAAGACTAGCTGAAAAGTCTTATAACCAAGTATTTACAGAAGAAGCAAAATCAAGACTGGTAGCAAGTTGGAGACATGAAAAAAGCTGACCTATGTGTGGCAGCTGAGAATTTGGAGGGATATGTCAGCCGCCATGGTTTCCTCTGAAGAGTGCAGGGTCTCAACCTAAGCCCAGAGCACCAGAGCCAGGAAGAGGAGCCCACATAACTTCTGGCTGGGGAAAAATTAGCAAAGATTCTGTTCCTCAGGGAGAGATAAGTGTACTAAAAACCCAGGTGACTGCTTAAAGAAACAATATATAAAATATCATTCATAGCTACTCACCCTGGACTCCAGCAGAAGGACAGTGGCTCACAGTGGAATAGATTTGTGTGAGAAGAGACTGAGAAGAGACTGGGTTCAGTGGCTCTGGGGAGAGAGCTGACGGGAAAGCTGCCAGGCCCCCTGTGATGAGCCCCTCTTCCACACTGTAGAGGTCATCTTTCTTGTGTGGAATGCTCCCATCATAGGATATCAGCCTGAGGAAATGCAATAGCCCCAACCTCCCCATTCCCTGCCACCCTGCCCTACAGAGCTCACAACCTGTAGAGGAGCCAGATACCTGGGCCCAGAATGTGGGGATCCAGGCAGACTCCGAGGGTGTTAGTGACTGAGTTGCATGGCTTTGGGGTGGGGAGAATTCTCCCCACTGTCTTGCAAGCTTGACCAGTGCCACCCACTCACAGGAGATTCACTAGCCCCACCCACCAGTTTCTTGGTGGCCTCCCCCTGCCAAACACAGGATCTCCAGAATTCTGGGCTAAATCCAGACACACTGAGTTGTGTGGCTGTGGGACAGGCCATTTCTCCTTTGCATGCCTGACCTATGTAGAGACCTGCTTTTAACATGGCTGAATCTTGATCTGTTTGGGCTAATAAATGCTGCTGGCTTCCCCCTGATGACTCCCTGGGACCCTGCTCCATCATAAAGGTATGCAGGCACCTGTTGGGTGGCAGCTAGTTTTGATAGACCCTGGAATTTTGCTGAGTGGCTTCAAGCTAAACACTTGTACAGAGTTTGAACCTGGATTAGTTTGGTGAAGAGTACTAGCTTCTTCCTGATGACTCACTGACAACCTACCTCATGCAACTTGAGTGCTGCCAGAGGCTCTTTCAGTGACTTAGTCTAAGAGCCAGCCATCAGGCAGAAGCAAGTGGAGGTCAATATCAGGGTGCCATGGGCCTTTTGCTGATCTTCCCCTGGGATCAATGCTGGGGGAAGCTGTCTTTGGAGTGCAGCCCAGCCCTTCCCACACTCACACAAATTAGCAAAGACAGCTATAAACTGTGAAGCACTTTGTAGCTCTAAACAAATTTCCCAGGGCCAGTCATAAGCAACATCTGGCATCAGCCTATATGAAGTACCTCCCCAAAAGCCCCCCAAAACACACAAAATGGCAAGCTTCAGATGACTTTAAGGAAAGATCCAATTAGCTTCAAAAATGAGACACCCAAAGTGAGGTCTCAGCAGGCAACAAACTCTTCTGAGGCAAATTCCACTCTGTGTGGCCAGCACATACAAAGCCACTTATACACTGTGGTCAAGGGCAATCCTAAGAGCCAGGCAGACAGAGGAATGACCTCCACATACAGACAAGCCAACAGTAATCATGAATCAACTACAAGTTGATCAGAAGTGCTCAGATAACCCAGAGAAGGGACATTCCTGAAGAACCCAGCTCAGGTGACCAGGGAGAATGTGTCCCTGGTTCCCACAAGACACCTACATAAGGCCATTCTACCAAGATGAGGAGACATGGCAGATCTACCCAATACACAGGAACAAACACAGAGGCAGACAAAATGGGGAGAAAAAGAAACATGCTTCTAATGAAAGAACAGAAGAATTCTCCAGGAAAAAAAAACACAACTAAATAAAATGTGAGCCTGGCCGAGTGTGGCTCAGCGATTGAGCGTCGACCTGGGATCCAGGTGATCAGGGTTCGATTCCCGGTCAGGGCACATGCCCCGGTTGCAGGCTCGATCAATGACTCTCTCATCATTGATGTTCCTATCTCTCTCTCTCCCTCTCCTTTCCTCTCTCTGAAATCAATAAAGATATATTTTAAAAAATAAAATAAAAATAAAAATAATAATAATAATAAAATGTGAGCAAGCAACTTACCAGATACAGAGTCAAAGCACTGATTAGAGGGTGCTCAAGGAATTCAGTGAGAATTTTCAAAGCATGAAAAAAAAAGAAACCATGACACAACCAGTCATAAGTGAAGAATATAATATCTGAACTGAGAAATACAACAGTATAAAGAGTAGGTTAGATGAAGCAGAAGGCTGAATCAGTGATTTGAAAGACAAGGTAGCAGAAGAAACACAATCGGAGCAGCAAAAAGAAAAAAGAATTTTCAACAATGAGGATAGTTTAAAGACCTTTGGGACAACACTAAGGATAACAATATCTGCATCATAAGGCCACTAGAAGAAAAATTGTGGAAGCAAGGGATTGAGAACCGATTTAAAGAAATAATGATGGAAAAGTTTCCTAGCCTGTTGAAGGAAAAATACACACAGTTCAAGAAAGTGCAGAATCTCAAACAAGATGGACCCAAAGAGGCCCACATCAGGACACATCATAATTAAAGTGGCAAAGTTTAAAAGCAGCAAGGAAAAGACAGGAAGACACCTACAAGAGAGCTCCCATAAGATTGCCAGTTGATTTCTCAACAAAACACTTCAGGACAGAAGGTATTGGCAAAAATATTCAAAGTGATGAAAAGCAAGAACTTATAGGCAAGACTACTTTACCCAGTAAGGCTATCACATAGAATTAAAAAAGAAATAAAAAGCTCCCCAGACAAAAACAAAACACTAAAGAAGTTTATTACCACAAAACCAGTGTTTAAGAAAAAGAAAAAAAAAGAACATAATTATAAAGAATAAAATGGCAGTAAATAATACCTTTGATAATCACTTTAAATATAAATGCATTAGTCCCAGTTTTCTGTTTGTTTGTTTGTTTGTTTGTTGTGTGTTTCCCTTGCTAAGGTAATATATCAGAAAAAATATTGCTATGGGAAATGTCCAAGATTTTACTGCCTATGTTTTCTTACAGGAGTTTTATGGTTTCAAATCTAACACTTAAGTCTTCAATCCATGTTTAGTTTATTCTTGTGTATGATTTAAAAATGTGGTCTAGTTTCAATTTTTTGCACATATCTGACCAGTTTTCCCAGCATCATTTAATGAATAGATTATCTTTACCACACTGGATGCTTTTGTCTCCTTTTCCAAATACTGATTTACAAAAAGGCGTGGGTTTATTTCTGGGATCCCTACTCTGTTCCATTATCTATATGTTTTTATGCCAGTACAATGCTGTTCTGATTACTATGGCCTTGTAGTATAGTTTGATATCAAGTGATTCCTCCAACTTTGTTCTTCTTTCTCAAGATTGCTGTGTGTATTCAAGGTCTTGTCTGGTTCCACATAAATTTTTTGAATGATTGTTCTAGTTCTGTGAAACATGCCATTGGTGTCTTGATAGGAATTGCATTAAATCTGTAGATTGCTTTGGGTAGTATGGACATTTTAATGATGTTAATTCTGCCTGTCCATGAGCCCAGTATATGCTTACATTTATTTGTATCTTTTTCAATGTCTTATAATTTCCCATGTACAGGTCTTTTACAACCTTGGTTAAATTTATTCAAACTAAAAAGGTTTTGCATAGTAAATGAAACCATCAACAAAATAAAAAGACAACCCACTGAATGAGGGAACATATTTGCCAATACATCTAATAAGAGCTTAATATTCAAAATTCATAGGAACTTATAAAACTCAAGACCAAAAAAAAAAAAAAAACCCATCAAAAAACATAAAACACCCCCATCCCAAACAATCCAATTAAGAAATGGGTAAAGGACGGGACTAAACACTTCTCCAAAGAGAACATACAGATGGCCAATAGACATATGAAAAGATGCTTATCATTACTAATCATTAGAAATGTGCAAATTAAAAACACAATGAGATATCACCTCACACCTATCAGAGTGGCTACATCAATAAATTAACAAACAAGTAATGTTGGTGAGGGTGTGGAGAAAGGGGAGCCCTCACGCAGTGCTGGTGGGGATGCAGACAGGTGCAGCCACTGCAGAAAACAGTGTGGAGGAACCTCAAAAAATTAAAAATGGAATGTCCCTGTGACCCAGCAATTCCATGTTTGTGAATATATCCAAAGAAACCTAAAACACTAATTTGAAAGAATATATGCACTCCTCTGTTCATTGCAGTGCTGTTTACAATAGCTAAGATTTAGAAGCAGCACAAGTGCCCATCAGTAGATGAGTGGGTAAAAAAGCTGAGGTATATTTACACAATGGAATACACTCCGCCATAAAAAAGAAGAAAATCTTACTGTTTGAAACGGTGTGGATGGACCTGGAGAGTATTATGCTAAGTGAAATAAATCAGAGAAAGACAAGTATCACATGATCTCACTTGTATGTGGAATCTAATGAACAAAATAAGCTAACAGACAAGGAAGAAACAGACTCATGGATACAGAGAACAGACTAATAGCTGTCAGAGGGGAGGGGGCTGGGTGCTGGGTGAGAAGAGTGAAGAGATTAAGAAAAGAAAAAAAAAGCTCATGGACATAGACAACTGTATGGTGATTGCCAGAGGTAAGGAAAAGAGGATGTAAAAGGTAAAAGGTGGGTAAATGGTGTTGGAAGGAGGCTTGAATTGGTGGCAAACACACAGTACAATATAGAGGTGATGTACTGTAGAATTGTGTGCCTCAAATCTGTATAATTGTATTAACCAATACCACCCCAGTTAATGCAATAAAAAATGTAAATGGCTTAAATGCTCTGATCTAAAGGCATAAGGTAGCTGAATGAATAAGAAAACAAGATCCATATATATGCTGTCTACAAAAAGACTCACTTAAGAATGGAAGACACACACGGATTAAAAGTATGGGGCCCAGCCTGGCATGGCTCAGCAATTGAGCATCCACCTAGGATCCAGGAGATCTGGTTTGATTCCTGATCAGGGCATACGCCCAGGTTATGGGCTCAATCCCCAGTCAAGGAGGCAGCCAATCAATGATGACTCTCTCATCACTGATGTTTCTATCTTTCTCCCTACCTCTCCCTTCCTCTCTGAAATCAATAAAGATATATATATTTTAAAAAGTACTGGGATAGGAAAAAATATTCATGCAAATAAAAATGAATAAAAGCTGGGTAGCAATACTTATATAAGACAAAATTAACTTTAAAACAGAGGCTATAACAAGAGAAGAAGAAAAACACTATATAATGATAAAGGGATCAATAAAACAAAAAAATATATATATAATCCTTGTCAACATTTATGCACCCACCATAGGAAAACCCAAATATATATAAAGCAAATCTTGATGAAATAAAGGGGGAGATAGACAGTAATACAGTCAAAGCAGGCGATTTTAACACTTCAGTGACATCAATGGATAGATCTGCTAGGCAGAAAATCAACAAGGAAGCAGCAGCTTTAAGTGACACACAAGATAAGATGGATTTAATTGATATCTTCAGAGCATTGCACACAAGAGTAGCAGAATATAAATTCTTTTCAAGTGCACAATGGAACTTTTTAAAAAATGTATATTTTTTAATCCTCAAAGGAGGGTATTTTTTACATTGTTTTTCAGAGAGAGAGTAAGGGGGAGAGAGAGAGAAAGAGACATCAATGTGAGAGAGACACATCAATTGGTTGCCTCCCACATGTGCCCCAACTGGAGCTGGGGATTGAGCCTGCAACTGAAATACATGCCTTTGACTGAAATCGAACCTGAGATGCTTCAGTCTGAGGGCTGACGCTCTAACCACTGAGCAAAACCTGCTAGCACAGACATGGAACATTTTTTAGGATAGATAACATGTTAGAAAAAAAAACTTTCAATAAATTTAAGATTATAATTATATCAGACATTTCCTTTGAGCAATGCTATGAAATAAGAAATCAATTATAAGAAAGAAACTGAGAAACATAAAAACAGACAAAGGTTAAATAACATGTTACTAAACAATGACTGGGTTAAAAATGAGATCAAGGAAGAAATCAATAGAAACTTGAGACAAAGAAAAATTGGAACATAAAACTCCAAAATCTATGGGACACAGCAAAAGCAGTCCTAAGAGGAAAATTCATATCAATACAGAAAAAAAGAAAAAAATCAAACAGCAAACCTTCTACCCAAAGGAACTAGAATAAAAACAACAAAGTCTACAGTGAGGAGAAGAAAGGAAATAGTAAAGATCAGAACTGAAATAATAAAAGAGTATAAATTTAAAAACAGCACAAACGATCAATGAAACCAAGAGTTAGCTCTTTAAAAAGAAAAACAAGGTTGATAAACCATTAACCAGACTCATCAAGAAAAATAGGCAAGACCCAAATAATTAAAATCATAAATGAAAGAAAATTAACAACTGACACTAGAGACACACAAAGGATGATAAGAAAACATTCTGAGTAGCAGTGTGCAGAAAAATCGGCAGTTAGGAAGAAATAGATAAATTCCAAGAAACATAATCCCTCAAAACTGAGTCAAGAAAAAACAGAATATTTGAACAGACCAATTACAACTAAGAAAAGCAAAGCAGTAATTTAAAAAACTTCCAACAAACAAAAGTTGTGGATTGGATGGTTTTAGAGGTGAGTTTCATCAGACATTCAAGGAACTCACACCTCTTCCTCTCAAACAATTCCAAAAATTTCAAGAGGGGAAAAGACTCTGAAGCTCATTTTGTGGGACTAGCATTTTCCTAATTTCAAAACTAAATAAAGACACTGAAAAAAAATTATAGGGCAATATTTCTGATAAACAGAGATGCAAAAATCCTCAACAAAATATTAGCAAACTGAATCCAACAATACACTGAAAAGCTCATACACCATAATCAAGTGGAATTTATCTTGGGATTCAAGTTCAGTACAATACCCACAAATCAATTAACATGATACACTACCTAAACAAATAAAAGGATAAAAATCATATGATTATAACAATACATGGAGAAAAAACATTTGACAAATTTCAGCAACCATTTATGATAGAAATTCTCAGCAAAGTAACAATTGATGGAACATATCTCAGCATAATAAAGGCCATATGTGACAAGCACACAGCTAACATCATACTCAATGGGCAAAAACTAAAAGATGAGGTAAAAGAGAAGGAGGTCCATTTCCATTACCCTTATTTAACATAATACTGAACATGCTGGCCAAAGCAACCAGAGAAGAAGAAATAAAACCCATTCAAATTGAAAAGAAAAAAGTAAAGCTGTCATTATTTGCAGGTGACATGATACTGTATATAGAGAACCCTAAAGATCCAACCAAAAAGATACTAGAACTGATAAATTCAGTAAAGTAGAAGGATATATAAAAAAAAAATCCAAAAACCAAATGAATTTTTAAACATCAATAATGAACTATCAGAAAGAAAACAGCCCAGCCGGGTGTGGCTCGGTGGTTGAGCGTCGACCTCGGATCCAGGCAATGGGGGTTCGATTCCCGGTCAGGGCACATGCCCGGGTTGCGGGTTCGATCAATGACTCTCTCATTGATGTTTCTTTCTCTCTCCCTCTCCATTCCTCTCTCTGAAATTAATGAAGATATATTAAATAAATAAATAAATAAATAAATAAATAAATAAATAAATAAATAAATAAATAAAATAAAATAAAATAAAATAAAATAATAAAATACCTAGGAATAAACAATGAAAGATGTAAGGATATATACTCAAAAAATTTTAACACACTGAAGAAAGAAATTTAAAAGATACAAATAAATGAAACCATATACCCTGCACATGGATAAAGAGAATTAAACATTGTTAAAATGTCTACTACCCAAAGCAGTCTGTAGATTCATTGTCATTTCTATCAAAATACAAATAGCATTTTGCACAGAAATAGAACAAATAATAATAAAAAATTTATATGGAACAACAAAAGACTGAATAGTAACAGCAATATTGAGAAAGAAGAACAAAATTGGAGGAATCAGGCTATCTTAAATCAAACTATGACACAAGGCCATAATAATCAACAATATGGTAATGACATAAAAACAGCTGTAAGATCAATGGAACAGAATAGAGAGCCCAGATATAAAACCACACTTATATGATCAATTAATATATGACAAAAAAGGCAAAAAACATGAAATGAGGTAAAGACTGTGTATTCAATAAGTGGTGTTGGAATTGGACACATAAATGAAGAAAACCCCAAAAAACAAAAAAACCCTAGACCACCTTCTTACACCATATACAAGAATAAACTCAAAATGGATTAAAGACTTAAATGTAAGACTCAATGCCATAAAAATCCTACAAAAAAAAAAAAAAAAGTAGGCACTAAAATCTCAGATATTTCTTGTAGCTATATTTTTTTCTGATATATTGCCTCGGACAAGGGTAAAAAAGTAAAAAAAATATATAAAAAATGAAACTACATTAAGGGTATCCACTATGATGGCAAATTAGGTGGAAGCTACATTGACCTCCTCCCAGGACCAAACTGGAATTACAACTAAAATATAGAAAAATCATCCTGAATAACCAACTGAAGGCTGGATGGAGAACCTCATAATCAAGAACATAAAGAGGAGGCCACATAAAGACTGTCATTCTCCTTGGGATCTGACAGAGGGAGGGAAGAGTGGACTAAAGCTGCATGAGGAGAGTCTGGGATTGGTGCTTCTGGGGAATACTAAGAGGACAGCCACCAGGATCCCTGTGCTGAGTCTTTTCCCCATACTGCAGAAGTCAATTTTCTCAGGCAGAGCTTTCCCATCTATGCAGCATGAGCCTGGGAGGAAGCAAGAGGCTCTCCTGTTGGAATCCCTCTCACTTGACCCTGTGTAGCTTATGACCTGCTGAGGACTACAGCCAGAAGCTCACTAAGTGACTGAGACTAACAGAGAGCCTGCAGGCAGAGGAAAATCTCTGCATAATTTGAGTCTTTGCCTGACCAGCTCCTGGGCCTAGGACTAGTAAAAGCAGACAGCCCACGTCTTGGCCAAGCAGAGGAGTCACAAGTTGTGTATTCCTGATCACTCCAAACAAGTGACTCAGGGCCAATCACAAACAGCATCCCATATTGGCCCCCACCAGAGGCCCTCTGCAGAGGCCCAGAAGTAATATACCCAGTGGCCAGCTTCAGATAACAACAAAGCAGGATCCAATGGCCATCACAAGCAGTATATCCACAGGGAGATATTAGAAGGCAAGAACACTGCCTTCTCATAAGGGCACCTATCTCATAAGGGCACCTTTACAAGACTGAGAGTTATAGCAGATGTATCTAACACATAGAAACAAACACGAACAGGCAGCCAAAATGGGGAAACAAAGAAAGAGGCCCCAAATGAAAAAACAATTCTCCAAAAGAGGTAAATGAAGTAGAGCATGCAATTTATCAGATATAGAGTTTAGAGTAATGATTATAAGGATGCTCAACAGCATGAAAATATATATTGAAATGATAAAAAAGACCAGTCAGAAATGAAGAATGCCATATCTGAAATAAAGAATATATTGGGAGAAATAAACAGAAGGCTTGATGAAGCAGAGGATTGAATCAGTGATTTGGAAGAAAAAGTAGAAAAAAACACCCGATCAGAGTGCATAAGAAAAAAGACTTAAAAAATGAGGATAGTTTATAGGATCTTTGGGACAACAATAAGCATAACAACACCCAAGGAGAAGAGAGACAACAAGAAATTGAGAAGTTATTTGGAAAAAAAGTGTCCAAAATTTTTCCTAACCTGATGAAGGAAAAAGACACACAAGTCCAGGAATCGCAGAGAATTTCAAACAAGATGAACCCAATAAGGCTCACACCAAGACACATCATAATTTAAATGCCAGAAGTTAAAGACAAAGAGAGAATCTTAAAAGTTGAAAGAGCAGGGCAGTAAGTTACGTACAAGGGAGATCCCATAAAACTATCAGCTAATTTCTCAAGAGAAACATTTCAGGCCAGAAGGAATTGGCAAGAAATATTCAAAGTAATGAAAAACAAAAACCTACAACCACAAATACTTCACCCAGCAAGGTTATCATTTAAAATTGAAGGAGAAATAAAGAGCTTCTCAGACAAGAAAAAAACTAAAGGATTTTGTTACCATCAAACCATTACTACAAGAAATCTTAAAGGGCTAGCTTTAAGATACAGAAGAAGAAGGGAAAGAATAAAAACACTCAGAGGAACATAGTTAGAAAAAATAAAATGGCAATAAATATGTACCTATCAATGATCACTTTAAATGTAAATGGCTTAAATGGTGCAATCAAAATACATAAGGTAGCTGAATGGATAAGAAAACAAGACACATGTATATGCTGTCTTCAAGAGATAAACCTCAGAATAAAATATACTCACAACCAAAAGTAACGGGATAAAAAAGATATTTCATGCAAATTGAGAGGAAAGAAAAGCTGGGGTAGCAATATTTATATCTGACAAAATATAGAGTTCAG
Source organism: Miniopterus natalensis (assembly GCF_054644295.1). Classification (NCBI taxonomy): domain Eukaryota; kingdom Metazoa; phylum Chordata; class Mammalia; order Chiroptera; family Miniopteridae; genus Miniopterus; species Miniopterus natalensis. Next base: position 1,719,520 of record NC_142100.1, read on the forward strand.
AGTAATGTCTCTTTGAAAGCAAGAGACAAAGAAGAACACTACACAGTGATAAAGGGATCCATCCAAATAGAGGATGTAACCGTTCCAAACATTTACGTACACAACATAGGAGTGCCTGAATATGCAAAGCAAATCTTGACAAAAATAAAGTGAGAGATTAACAGTAATAAAGTTATAGTAGAAAAATTTAACACTCCCTTGACATCAGTGGAAAGGTCTTCCTAACAGCAAATCAACAAGGAGATGCAGCCTAAAATGACACACTAGATCATATTGATTTAATTGATATCTTTAGAGCATACCACCCCAAAGCAGCAGAATATACATTCTTTTCTTTTTGAAAAAATTATCTTTATTGTTGAAAGTATTTAAAATGGTCCCCCTTTTCCCCCATTGATCCCCTCCACCCTGTACCCCTCCACCCAAGCCTTCACCACACTACTGTCTGTGTCCATGGGTTATGCATATAAGTTCTTAGGTTAATCTCTCCCCACCTATCCACCTCTGTCTTCCCTCTGAGATTCATCAGTCTGTTCCATGCTTCTTTGTCTCTGGATGTATTTTGTTCATTGGTTTATTTTGTTCACTAGATTCCACATATGAATAATATCATGTGATACTTGTCTTTCTCTGGCTGATTTCGCTTAAGATAATACTCTCCAGGTCCCACCATACTGTCTCACAGGGTAAGGGATCCATCCTTTTAAGAGCTGCTTAGTATTCCATGGTGTTAATGTCCAAGAAGATGCTTAGTATAATTTCAATCTTCTTGAATTTGTAGAGACTTGTTTTGTGTCCTAACATGTGGTCTATCTTTGAGAATGTCTCATGTGCACTTGAGGAGAATGCAAATTCTGCAACTTTGGGGTGAAATGATTTGTAAATGTCAATTAAATCCATCTCATCTAGTGTATCATTTAGAGTCACTGTTTCTTTGTTGATTTTTTGTCTGGAAGATCTATACAGTAAAGTCAGTGGGGTGTTAAAGTCCCCTACTTTGACTGTATTGCTGTTGATCTCTCCTTTCAAGTCCTCCAAAGTTTTGTTTTTTTCCTTTAGCCAGTGGGAGTCTTTTGTTCTGAATTGGGTCTCCTGTAGACAACATGTATTTGAGTCTTGTTTTCTTATCCATTTTGCTACCAGATGTACTTTGATTGAAGCATTTTATCCATTTATATTTAAGGTTACTATTGATAGGTATTTACCTATTGCCATTTTATTTCTTTATGCCCATGTTTATTATCCTCTCTATTTCAACTTCTAAATACAGCAGTCCTTTTAACATTTCTTGCAATGCTGATTTGGTGGTGATAAACTCCTTCAGACTATTTTTTGTCTGGGAAGCTCTTTATTTCACCATCTATTTTGAATGATAGCCTTGCTGGATAGAGTAGTCTTGGCTTCAGATTCTTGTTTTGCATTACCTTGAATACTTCATGCCATTTCCTTCTGACCTGTAGAGTTTCTGATGAGAAATCAGCTGACAGTCTTATGGGAGCTCCTTTGTAGGTAACAGATTGCTTTTCTCTTGCTGCCTTTAAGATTCTTTCTTTGTCTTGGATTTTTGGCATTTTAATTATGATGTGTCTGGGCGTGGGCCTCTTTGGGTTCTTCTTGCCTCAGACTCTCTGTGCCTCCTGAAATTGTGTGACTTCTTCTTTGACCAGGTTAGGGAAGTTTTCTTCAAACAGGTTCTCTAACCCTTGCTTACTTTCTGCATCTTCTGTTACTTGTATGATGCAAATATTGTTATGTTTTGTGTTGTCCAGCAGCTCTCTTAAACTGTCATTTTGCTTTTTAATTGTTTGTTTGTTTTTTTTCTTTTTGGACCTCTTTGAGTAATTTTTTTTCTACCCTGCCTTCTTATTTGATGATCTGATCCTCAGCATCTGCTAATCTGCTGTTTATTCCTTTCAATTTTTAAAAAAATTTATTTCTACTATGTCATTCTTAATTTCCTTTATAGTTTCCATTTCTTTTCTCATGCTGTTGAGCATCCTTATGATCTGTATTCTGAACTCTATATCTGATAGATTTCTTATCTCTATTTCATTCTGCTCTTCTTCTGGAGAATTCTTTTGTTCTTTCACCTGGGGCTTGTTTTTGTCTCCCCATTTTGGCTTCCTGTTTTGATTTGAAGATTTAAGCACTCCACAGCTTGTGGTTCCCTCTGCTGTGGCTAGGTGTGTTTGGACAGGACCAAGATGTACACCAAGCTCTGCTTTTTCAAGCCCTGGGTCCAGAAGCAAACCAGACAAAGACTCAAAGCACCCAGAGCCTGAGTGTTGTTCTCATGCAACAAATAAGTTCTTTTCAAGTGAACATGGAACATTTTCTAAGATAGACAACATGGTAGGACACAAAGCAGGTCTCGATAAGCTTAAGAAGACTGAAGTCATATCAAGCATCTTCTCTGGCCATAATACTATGAAACTTGAAATCAATCACAAGAAAAAAAGGAAAAATACATAAAGACATGACACCAAGTAACATGTTACTAGAAATGAGTGAGTCAACAATGAGATTAAGGAAGAAATCAAAATATACCTTGAAACAAATGAAAATGAAAACACAAAAACACCAAATCTGTGATACACAGAGAAAGCAGTCCTAAGAGGCAAATTTGTAGCATTACAAGCCTATCTCATGAGACAAGAAAAAGCTCAAATAAACAATATAACTTTACACTTAAAGGAACTTAAAAGAAAACAAAGCCCTAAGTGCATAGAAGGAAGGAAATAATAAAGATCAGAGCAGAAATCAATGAGATAGGGTCTAAGAAATCAATACAAAAGATCAATGAAACCTACCTTGCATGACCACAATAAATCCCACTTGATTATGGTTCATGATCTTTTTAATGTATTGAAAATTTAAACAAGATTAACAAACTTTTAACCATGTTCATCAAGAAAAAAAGAAAGGCAACCCAAATAAATAAAATAAAAAATGAAAGGACAAGGAACAACTGACACCAAAGAAATACAAAAGGTTGTAAAAAATATTATGAAAAACTATATGTCAACAAATTGGGCAATCTGGAAGAAATGGATAATTTCCTAGAAGAGTACAATCTCCCAAAAGTAAATCAGGAAGAATCAGAGAATCTGAATAGACAGATTACAACTAGTGAAGCTGAAGCAGTAATAAAAACAAACAAACAAAAAGAAAAAAACAATAACAACAACAACCTCCAAACAAACAAAAGCCCTAGACTGGCTTTAAAGGTGAATTTTACCAAAAATTTAAAGAACTAACACCTATACTTCTCAAACCATTTCAAAAAATTAAATAGAAGGGAAGATGACCAAACTCATTTTATGAGATCAGCATTATCCTAATTCCAGGTACAGATGAAGACACAGCAATGAAAGAAAAATATACAGCAATATTCCCGATGTATATAAATGCTAAAATCATTAAGAAAATATTACCAAACTGAATCCAGCAATACATTAAAAAGATCATGCACCATGATCAAGTGGGATTTATTGTGGTGATGCAAGGTTGGTACAATATCTGCAAAACAATAAACATAATACACCACATAAACAAATCGAAGGATAAAAACCACAGGATGATATCAATAGCTTCAGAAAAAAACATTTGATAAAATCCAGCTCTGATTTATAATAAAAACTTTCAGAGAAGTGGGAATTGAGTGAACAAACCTCAACATAAAAAGGCCAATATGACAAATCCATAGTTAACATCATAATCAATGGGCAAAAACTATAAACATTCTCATTAAGAGTGGGACCAAGACAGGGATGTCCATGTTCACCATTCTTATTCAACATAGTACTGAAGTCTTACCACAGCAATCAGACAGGAAGAGGAAATAAAATTCACCCAAACTGGAAAAGAAATAAAACTGTCATTATTTGCAAAGGACATGGTATTGTATATAGATAATCCTAAAGACTCCACCAGAAAACTACTAGACTGATAAATGAATTTGATAAAGTAGCAGGATACAAAATAAATATTCAGAAATCAGTGGCATTTTTATACACTAATAATGAACTATCAGAAAGGGAAACTAAAAACCATCCCATTCATAATTGCTTCAAAAAGAATGAAATACCCAGGAATAAATTTCACCAAAAATGTAGAAAACCTATACTTGGAAAATTATAAAACACTGAAGAAAGTAATTGAGAAAGATACAAATAAGGGAAAATATGCACTGTATTCATGGATAAGAAGAATTTTGATAATTAAAGAGTCCATATTACACAAAGCTATGTACAAATTCAGTGCAATTCCTGTCAAGATACCAATTGCATATTTCACAATACTAGAACGAATGTTTCAAAAATTTTATGGAAAACAAATGACCTCAAATAGTCACAGCAATCTTGAGAGAGAAGAACAAAGTTGGAGGAATCACACTACCTGATATCAGACTATACTACAAGGCCATAGTAATCAAAACAGCCTGGTATTGGCATAAAAACATATAGATCAATAGAACAGAATAGAGAGTCCAGAAATAAATCCACAGCTTTATAGTTAATTAATATTTGACAAAGGATACAGAAACATGTAATGGACTAGAGATAGTGTGTTCAATAAATGGTGTTGGGAATATTGGGTAGATATGTGCAAAAGAATGGAATGACCGCCTTCCTACACCACACACAAGAATAAACTCAAAATAGATTAAAGACATAAATCATAAAACTCCTGTAAAAACAGTCAGTAAAATCTCAGACATTTCTAGTAGCAATATTTTTTCTGATATATCTCCTTGGGCAAAGGAAACAAAAGGCAAAATAAACAAATTTGACTACATCAAACTAAAGAGTTTTTACACAGCAAAGGAAATCATCAACAAAATGAAAAGACAACCCACTGAATGGGAGAATGTATTCACCAATGATATATCTGATAAGGGGTTAATATCCAAAAATTATAAAGAACTCATACAATTCAACACCAAAAAAACCAAACAATATAATTTAAAAATGGGCAAAAGACTTGAATAGACACTTCTCCAAAGAGGACACACAGATGGCAGGTAGACATATGAAAAGATACTCAACGTCACTAATCATCAAGAAATGCAAAGTAAAACCATAATGAGATGATCACTTCACACCTGTCAGAATGGCCACCATCAATAAATCAACAAACAAGTGCTGGCGCACTTCTGGTGGGAATGCAGACTGGTGCAGCTACTGTGGAAAACAGTGTGGAGTTACATCAAGTAGTTAAAAATGGAGCTGCCTTATGACCCAGTGATTCCACTTCTGGGTATTTATCTGAAGAAACCCAAAATTCTATTGTACCCCTATGTTCATTGCAGTGTTATTTACAATAGCCAAGATTTGTAAGCAGCCCAAGTGTCCATCAGTAGATGAGTGGATAAGAAAGCTATTCACACAATGGAATACTACTCTGCCAGGAAAAGGAAGAAAATTTTACTCTTTGTGACAGCATGGATGGACCTGGAGAACATTATGCTAAGTGAAATAAGCCAGTCAGAGAAAGACAAAAACCATGTGATTTCAATCATATATGGAATTTAATAAACAAACTAAATTACCAAGCAAAATAGAGACCTAGTCATAGATAGAGAGCAGACAGACAGCTCTGGTTGGGTGGGGGAGGGGTTGAGGCATTGAGGAAAAGAGAGCGAGCTCACGGACAGGGACAACAGTGTGACCGTGGGAGGAGATGCAGATGGGTAGAAGTGGAAGAGGAGACAGAGTGGGCAAATAATGATGGAAAAATAAAATGAAATAAATATAAATGTAAATATAAAGAAACTACATAAAATAAAAAGTGTTTGCACACCAAAGAAAATCTTCAACAAAATGAAAAAAACAACTCACTGAAAGGGAGACCATATTCACCAATGATATATGATAAGTGGTTAATCTCCAAAAATTATTAAGCACTCATACAACTCAACACGAAAAAAATGCAATCAAAAAATGGACAAGAGACCTGAATAGACACCTCCAAAGAGAACCTACAGACGGCCAAGAAACATAGGAAAAGATGTTCTGTGTCACTAATCATGAGAGGAATGCAAATTAAAACCACAATAAGATGCCACCACACTTGTCAGAATGGCCACATCAATAAATCAAGCAACATCAAGTGCTGGTGGTATGGAGAAAAGGGAACCTTTGTGCACTATTGGTTGGCCATGCAGATTGGTGTAGTCTCTATGGAAAACACTACAGAGGTTCCTTAAAAAATTATAACTGAAACTTTCTAATGTCCCAGCATTTCCACTTCTGGGTATACATTTGAAGCAACTCAAAATATCACTTTGAAAGAATATATGCACACTCTGTTCATTGCATTGTTATTTACACTAGCCAAGCTAGGGGAGCAACCCAAATGTCCATTGATAAATGGGTGGCTGAACAAGATGTGGTACAGAGTGCAATCAAATAGTATTTGGCCATAAAAAAGAACAAAGTCTTACCATTTGCAACAGCATGGATAGACCTACAGGCTATTATGCTACGTGAAATATGTCAGCCAGAGAAAGACAAATACTATATGATTTCACTTATATGTGGAATCTAACATACAATATAAATGAACAAACAAAACAGATAAAGACTCATAGATACAGAGAACAGACTGATGGTTGGAGACTGGTGGGTTTTGGAGACTGGGTGAAAAAGGTGAAGGGGTTGAGAAGTACAGATTGGTTGATTCAAAATAGTCCTGTGCATATAAATTACAGCATAGGTAATATTGTCAATAATATTGTAATAACTATGTATGGTAACAGGTAGGTACTAGAAATATAAGAAGGAATACTTTGAAAAATATATGATTGTCCAACCACTATGCTGTACACTTGAAGCTAATACAAAATAATAGTGAATGGAAACTGCAATTTAAAAAGAATAAAAAATTTAAATATAAAACTCCTCAGAAAATAATAATGATTGGTAAAGATGTGGGGGAATTGAAATCATTATGGAGGATTGAGGAATGAAAAATGGTACAGCCACTATGAAATGTAGTCTGGATGTTTCTCATGAATTAAAAATAGTTACCATACAACCCAGTAATTCTACTTTTGAATATATTCCCAAATACAGTAAAAGCAGACACTCAAACAGGTATCTGTGTGCCTGTGTTCATAGTTACATTACTCATAACAGCTAAAGGTGAAAACAACTGAAGTGTCTATCAACAGAGTAATGGATAAATAAAATGATGTAAAATTAAATATTGTTTAGCTTTATTCCACTTAGCATAATATGCTCCAGGTCCATCAATGCCATCAAAAATGGTGAGATTTTGTTATTTTTAATGGCTGAGTAATATTCAATTGTGTATATGTACAACAGTTCTGTTATACACTCATCAGCTGATGGGCACTTGGGCTGTTTCCAGCTTCCATATTTTGGCCATTGTAAATAATGCTGCAATGAACATAGGGGTGCACATACTCTTTCAAATTAGTATTTCAGATTTCTTCAGATATATTCACAGAATTGAAATTGCTAGGTCATGAGGCAATTCCATTTTTAATTTTTTGAAGATCCTTCATGTTTTTCTCAGTGGCTGCGCCAATCTGCATTCTCACCAACAGTGCATAAGGGTTCCATCTTCTCCACATCCTCAATAACACTTGTTGTTTGTTGATTTATTGATAGTAGCCATTCCAACAGGTGTGAGGTGAAATCTTATTGTGGTTTTAATTTGCATTCCTCTAATGATTAATGACATTGAGCATCTTTCATATGTCTATTGGGCCCTATGTGCACTGCAGCATTATTACAATAGCCAAGATCTGGAAGCAGCCCAAGTGCCCATCAGTAGATGAGTGGATAAAAAAAGCTTTGGTACATTTACACCATGGAATACCACTTGCCCATTAAAAAAAAGAAGGAAATCTTACCTTTTGTGACAGAATGGATGGGCCTGGAGAATATTAAGTGAAATAGCCCAGTCAGAGAAATACAAATACCATGTGATTTCACTTACATGTGGAATCCAATGAACAAATTAAACTAACAGGCAAAATAGAAAGAGACTCATAGATACAGATTCCAGACTGAAAACTGTCATAGGGGAGAAGAGTGGAGGCTGGGTAAAAAAGGTGAAGGGATTAAGCAAAAAAACACAAACCAACAACAGGTAGACACAGATAACATCATGGTGCTTACCAGAAAGAAAGGGCAGGGTGATGTAGGAGAGTGTATAGGGATGACTTTGGGTGGTGAACACACAATACAATATGCAGATGATTTATTATATAATTTTACACTTGAAACCTATATAATTTTATTAACCAATGTCTCCTTAATAAATTCAATAATATATATATATATATAATTTAGTCTTAAAAAGGAAGAAAGTTTGGACAAGTGCTCCAACATGGATGAATGTTGAAGACAATATCTAAGTAAAATAAACCAGACACAAAAGGACACATATTGTATCGTACTACTTATATAAGATACCTAGAGAAATCAAATGCACAGAGGCAGAAAAACATGGTTGCCAAGCCTTGGAGAAGGGTAGAATTAGGAGTTATTGTTTGGTGGATGTAGAGGGTTAGTTGGGAAGATGAAAAAGTTCTGGAGATGGATGGGGATGATGATTGCACAATGTGAATGTGCTGTCAGAACCTTACCTTCAAAATGATTAAAGTGGGCCCGGCCGGGCATTGACCTAGGATCCAGGCGATCGGGGTTCGTTTCCCAGTCAGGGCACATGCCCGGGTTGTGGGCTCCATCCCCATTCAGGGGCGTGCAAGAGGTGGCGATCCATGACCCTCTCATCATTGATGTTTCTATCTCTCTCTCCCTCTCCCTTCCTCTCTCTGAAATCAATAAAGATACATTTAAAAAAACTAAAATGATTAAAGTGGTAAATTATATATATACACACACACACATATATATAACCATAATTATAGAATATTTAAAACCAGGCAGACATATCCCTGTTGTCATCACCCTATTGTTACCTTATAGGCTGGATTCGTGAACACACTGAGGAATCCAGTAAATATTTTACTTCTGTTTAACAATGTTAAGTAAGGAAGAAAGAAGAATCAACTTGCTGCCACCATGCTGAGGTCCCATAGACCTCAGCATAGACCCCAGGCAAACTGTCTCCCAGCCCCGTGCAAAGCCCTAGAGGCTTTTGCCGTTTCTCCGTGAAGAGCAGGTAGACACTTGAAAGGAGCCTGAGGAGTCTGCTTTGCTGATCACAGACTATCCCCAGGGAGAAGGCACCTGTGAGGAGGCGGGTTTGCTTCTCTGCTGACTGCAGAGCTCCTGTACTTCCTATGCTCGTTAAAAGTCACAATTCTATAGACGAAAATTGGATACATTCATCTGGCTGTAATTCAGGTCTGGGAAGAAAGCCTCACCTTCACCCTACCCAGAAAACCTCCCCTCCCAACTTCCTTCTCCACCCAAAAAATTCAACAAACTGCTCTGTGCTAGGTTTCTTTCCAACCTCTAATCATGTGCAGGTGCATGTGTAGCCCATAGAGAATATGGGAGTGCGTGTGTGTGGGGGGGATCTGGGAGGGTTGAAGGGCCACGACACTCCTGAGAAATTTAAGCCCTTAAATCAACTTCTCTCCCATTTGGCAAAGAAAGTTTTTAGTTAAATCAGTTCAGCAAACTTTTCCTGAAACACACCAGATAGTAAATGTTTTAGGCTTTGAAGGATGTTTGGTTTCTCTCACACTCAATTTTGTTCTTGCAGTGTAAAAGTGACACAAAGTGTAAATGGAGATGTTTGTATTTCAATAAAAGTTTATGTGTGAAAATTAAAATTTGAATTTTATGTAATTTTAATGTTTTAAAATATTATCAATTTTTTCAACTATTTATAAACATGAAAACCATCCTTTGCATGTGGCCATATAAAAACAGGCATCGGGCCATATATGGCCTATGGTATATTGTTTGCTCATCCCTAGTTTAAATACTTTTAATCAACCTACTTAAAAATTAATATAGCTCACTTGTTCTTGAGAGGAAAGGGGCTAATATTTATGGGCAATGTGTAGTACAAAATTTAGCACAGCCTGGTGGCTAAGAGCACAGGCCTTTGGAACAGAGCGGTTGAGTTTAAATCTAGGCTTTTGCCACCCTCAGCTGTGTGAGCTTGAGGAATCTAATCGAACTTCTGAGCCTGTCTCCACATCTGCAGACTAAAGCTGACTAAAGCAGAACACACCTGACGGTGTGGTTGTATGGATTAGATGGATCAATACATGTTGAAAGCTTAGACCAGTACCCAGTGCCTTATAAATGTTAGCTATTATCTGCTACCTGTCAGGACTTGTATTAGGTCCCTTTATCCCATTATCTTATTTAATCCTACAAAATGGGTATTATGACCATTTGATAAATAAACAAATTTAGACAGTTTAGACCACTTGCTCCAGGTTAAAGAGAAGGAGGGTCCCAGCTTAGCCTGTCTGTCGCAGCCAGGCCCCTACCTTTCACATAAATGTACTGCTTCATTGCTCACTTCAAAATTTATGCAGCTTTTGACATTAACCACATATTTACTGACAAATCTACTTTCTTTCTTGGTTCTATGACTCTCCTTCTGTTAGTTCTATTTATTTCTCCACTGTTAAGTGTATCTCTTCCTCTATTTATCTCCAAAATGTTAGCACTCCCTCTTGTTCCTGTCAAGGACCTCTATTTTTTGTCCTGTACAGAATTCCTCTACTGTCTCATTCATGGCTGTGGCTTTAATTATGAACAGTCACCTTTCCCCAGTGCATCCCACAGCTATTTCTCTAGTCGTGGCCTATCTTCCCAGCGTTAATTCTATATGTGATGGACTCAGACATTTCCAAAGGGTGGCATGACAGAAGAACTACAGCATTAGAGTGACCCGACTTCACACCCCAGCACTGCCATTAACTCACTATGGGATCTTGGAAGAATGATACAATCTCTCTGAACCTCAGTTTAGACACCAATGACAAGGAGTTAATAAGAAGAACCACCAAACAGAGTTGTAAAAATAAAATAAATAAAATAAAATAAGAATTAAAAATGGACATAATGAAATCAAGAGGCTTATTTTATTCAGTTGTAAGGTGCTGACTGATACTAGGTATGGAAAGAAGAGGCTGTAAGAGGGACTTTGAAGAAGTCTGTACGGGACTGTGGGATTTAAACATGTTTCCACAATTTAGAGTTTTGGTAACTGGGAGGTCAATGACACTTTTTTCACAAGTTCTGTAGCATTTTTATTTTCTGTGCTGCTCATGTGTGTCTTTTCATCTACTGTCTGGTGTAGGCTATTTCTTTTTCATGTATTCCTTTCTTTCTCCCCAACTTGTTTATGAGTTTGTAAAGCATAGTCCATGTCTTATCATTATTTTATTTTATTTTAAAATTTGGTTACACTGAGTTTAGGAGTGTTAATAAGTGTTACCGAACATTAGTTGCTGATTGGCCCATTCTTTTTTATTTGGATGTCCTTGCAGAACCAGAGAGTGGGTGGCAGTTTTCCCCCTGGAGAATTATAGTTTGCTATATTAGTTTATTGCTAAACTAAGTCTATCCCATTAAAAAAATACATATATTATTGGTCAAACATGTACATTATTTACTAAATTTATTTTTCTCAGTGAAATATAACTCCCATGAGAGCTCCCGCAAGAACCTTGCCAATCTATTAGTACAGCACCTCACAGAGAGTATTACTAGTGTTGTTCAAGAGCCTGACACCCCAGCAAACCCTTGAGATGGAAAAGTCTCAATAAAGGGGTTGTTCATTTTCTGTCTCCCCTGTCCTCACATCTTCCTGATGCTTTTCCTTCATCATTAAAAAACAACAAACCACAAATCCCCAAAAACAAGTACTACACAAAAAAGAGCCCTTCACCTTATGCTGTGAGCAGAGCACGCGGGGTGCAGGAGGAGAATGCATGGGCGGGGCTTCTCATTAAGTGCAAATCACTCCAGTCACAGCTGAAAACCCAACAAGGTTCTTCAGAACTGTGAAGTCTGGAGAGTGTTATTGGTTCTTTGGTAATATCAGAGAAATTGCTTCAGCTCTTTCCTCCCAAGTAGGCAAAACACCCAGGGGCATAGCCAGAGTCAAGAAGATCAAGGATAAGTACTAGGAGTGTCATTGCTGGAGGTTAGGGTCCTAGAAAAGAGAAAGCAGTAGTCTAGGTTAGATTAAACACATAAACTGTACTCTGGTAAACTAGGAACATAGGACCACACTCAGGGCTAGATCTAGGGAAAATCATGAGGCAGGTAACAGTAATAAGAGAAGTTATTTTAGGCTTGAAGCATCTCTCATGTTATCCTGGTTGGTTACCTACTCAAGATGCAGAAAAGACTGACTGTCCAGGGTGGTGCAGCAGGAGAGGCAGAGGCTTTCTCATGACAGCCGAGGTGTAGATTTCACACCAACACTACCTGAGTTTGACTTTGGAGACTCACTCCACCTCATGAAGCCCAGGTTTCCTCATCTGTAAAATGTATAGAGTCATGTTTATTTCTAGGGTTACTGTGATGTTAAATGAGTTCTTGCATGAAAGGCTCAGCTTAGTCCAATCCAGCTTGGTAAACAGAAGACATTCAATAAATAAGTGTACTTTTCCTCTCTGCTCTTTCCCTGTAGGAGATAGGGCTAACATACTTCCACAAAGAGCAGAAGTATTTCATTTACTGCCTTTAGGCAAAGGACAAAGCACTGTCAAAAACGGCAAAGGTCTGAAACTTTATGTTACTGGTTAGCTAACAAGTTTACCTGACACAGTTTCTTGGATAGAATACACGAGACTCCTGGGTCAGAAACAGAGAACTTTATTACTATAGCACAGTAAGCAACATGAATATCAGCATATTTGCATTGTTTTCCTGGGCCCTAAATCCACAGGGTGATGGGAAGAGAGCCAGGCAATAGCTGGTCACACCATGGGGTGCATTATGGGAAAGGAGCTCTGAGCCTAGAGAACGTAAATTTTTAAAAAATACCTGCCTTGTGCTCAGGACTCTCTCTTTTCTCCAAGATTATTTGCTATAGAAACAGCCTTGAAAAGATAGTCCAGAACAAAGGCAGTCAGTGCTTTTGTTTGCCAGATGTAAAAATGTGAGACACATGGAAAACTGTCTAACAAAAGGCATGCCAGAAATAATCCATCTCCTCCCTGTCCTCTTCCCAGGCTCACATAGCAGTGGTAGCCCCTCTGCGCACCCTCACCTTGCTCTGTGAACGTGGAGCACCACATATGCCCTGTACGCCACTCCTCTCCTCTTCCCAGTATGCCAAAGCTCAGACACCCCATATGAAATCCTCTGTTCTGATTCTGAGCTGCTTAGAGCCGTATCAGAGCCCATAGAAGTGCAGGATGCTGGTGGAACCAGGACAGGGCATTTCTCTGGAAATCTCACTTAAGTATTCATTTAAAAAAAATGTTAGAGAGATGAGGTGAGGAGAGTAAGTGAAGTGAGAGAAAGAGACACCTCTCCTTTTCTCTCCATACTTGGGGGACATTTGATCTCAGCTTCAAGGTGAAAACTGAGCCAACTCAGATGTCTCTCTTTAGGTACTCAGTTCTAGGGCCAGCTGGATATCTGGGGAGATCAAAGGGTCACCTACATGGAGTTATTTGAGTGCCACCGTGAACTTCACCCTTTTCAAATCAACTTCCTACACCTGAGATGTCCGTTTTAGTCTCTTCTCCAGGAAAGATATAGTCTGCAAAAGGACACTGTTCAGTATAATAAATATACTCACTGAGAGAAACAATCTCTACAACTTACAAATGCTCCCAGAGGTTGCCCACTCATTCAGTATACATATTTGGAGTACCAACTACATGCTAATATTGTGTTAGCCACTGGGCTTCAAGCACGATAAATTGTAATCCTTGTCTTCAGTAGCCTCAGGCTAGTGAGAATCAGAAAGGTAAAATGCACTTTATTTCTATTTTTAATTTAAAATTTTTATTGAGCTTATTGTGGTGACATTCATTAATAAAATCATACAGGTTTCAGGTGTACAGTTCTTTAACGCATCATCTGTACATTGTACTGTGTGTTCACCACCGCAAGTCAAGTCTCCCGTCACCATTTATACCCCCTCAGCCTCTTCTACCTCCCCCACCTGCCTTTCCCTCTAGTAATCACCATACTGCTCTCTGTGTCTAGGGGTTTTTGTGTTTCTCTTTAAATTGTTGACAGTATTACAGATGCTCCTCATTTCCACCCCTTTGACCCCCTTCTCCCAGCTCCCACCCCACCCCACGCCAGACCTTCCCCTCACTGTTGTCTGTATCCACGGGTTATGCATATGTGTTCTTTGATTAATCTCTTCTCCACCCCCGTGCCCCCTCTCTGAGATAAGTCAGTCTGTTCCATGCATCCATGCCTCTGGACCTATTTTGGTTGTCAATTTATTTTGTTTATTAGATTCCACATATAAGTAAGATCATGTGATATTTGTCTTTCTCTGACTGACTTATTTCGCTTAGCATAATAATCTCCAGGTCCCTCCATCCATGCTGTCCCAAAGGGTAAGAGCTCCTTTTTTACAGCCAAATGTTATTCCATTGTGTAAATGTCCCACAGCTTTTCTATCCACTCATCTACTGACTGGCACTTGGGCTGTTTCCAGATCTTAGCTGTTGTAAATAATGCTGCTATGAAATAGGGGTGCATATATTCTTTCAGATTAGTGTTTCAGGATTCTTAGGATATATTCCCAGAAGTGGAATCACTGGGTCAAACAGCAGCTTCATTTTTAACTTTTTGAGGAAACTCCATACTACTTTCCAAGTGGCTGCCCCAGTCTGCATTCCCACCAGCAGTGCACCAGGTTCCCCTTTCTCCACACCCTGCCAGCACATGTCATTTGTTGATTTGTTGATGGTAGTAATTCTGGCAGGTGTGAGGTGATATGTAATTGTGGTTTTAATTTGCATCTCTGATGATTAGTGACATTGAGCACTTTTTCATATGTCATCTGTATGTCCTCTTTGGAAAAGTGTCTATTCAGGTCCTTTGTCCATTTTTTTAATTGGATTGCTTGTCATCCCAGTTTTGAGTTGTATGAGTTCGTCTTTGAGTTTTTATTAGCTTAATCCTCTCAACATTTCACCCAGCCACCCCAAACCCCCTCCCGTCTGACACCTGTCAGTTTTTTTCTGTATCTGAGTTTGTTCCTATTTTGTTTGTTAGTTTATGTTGTTCATTAGATTCCACATAGAAGTGAAATCATATGGTACCTATCTTTCTCTGACTGGCTTATTTCACTTAGCATAATACTCTCCAGGTCCATCCATGCTGTCACAAAAGGTAAGATTTCCTTCTTTTTTATGGCAGAGCAATATTCCATGGTGTAAATGTACCACAGCTTTTTTTATCCATTCATCTACTTATGGACACTTGGGTTGCTTCCAAATCTTGGCTATTGTAAGTAACACTGCAATGAACATATGGGTGCATATATCCTTTTGAATTAGTGTTTCAGATATATATTCAGATATATTCCCATTAGTAGATTTGCTGGGTCATCAGGCAGTTCTGTTTTAGATTTTTGGGGGGAATGTCCATATTGTTTTCCATAGCGGCTGCACCAGTCTGCATTCCCACCAAGAGTGTGCAAGGGTTCCCTTTTCTCCACACCCTCACCAGCACTTGTTGTTTGTTGATTTATTGATGATTGTCATTCTGATAGGTGTGAAGTGGTGGTATCTCACTGTGGTTTTAATTCGAGTCTCTCTGATGATTAGTGACGTTGACCATCTTTTCACGTGTCTCTTGGCCATCCGTATGTCCTCTTTGGAGAAGTGTCTATTCTGGCCCTTTTGGTACTGTAGACAGGCTATGGAAGCAGAGTCTCCTCCATGGGTCAAGGCAGCCCCAGCAGTTTCTTACACTGAGCATGCCAAAAGCTAGAGGTATGAATGAATAGGGTCTGAGCACACCAAAAATTACAAATATGAGTGGACAGGACCAGAGCTCACTGAAAGCTAGAAAGATGAATGGATAGGATTTATAATTAGATTGTTTGTTTTTTTGGTGTTGATTTTTATAAATTCATTATAAATTTTGGATATTAACCTCTTATCAGATGTATCATTGGCAAATATGTTCTCCCATTTAGTGAGTTGTCTTTTCATTTTATTGATGGTTTCTTTTGCTGTGCAAAATTTTTTTAATTTAATGTAGTCCCATTTGTTTATTTCTTTTCTTTTCTTTTTCTTGCCCAAGGAGATACATTAAAAAAAATATTGCTATGAGAAATATCCAAGATTTTACTGCCAATGTTTACTTCTAGGGTTTTTATGGTTTTGAGTCTAACATTTTAAGTCTTTAATCCACTTTGAGTTTATTCTTTTTTAAAAAATATGTTTTTATTGATTTTTTTTTTTTCCACAGAGAGAGGAAGAGAGAGGGAGAGAGAGACAGAAACATCAATGAGAGAGAAACATCAATTGGCTGCCCCGAGCACACCTCCTACTGGAGACTGAGCTAGCAACCCAGCCATGTGCCATGCCTGAGAATTGAACTAGTGACTTGCTGGTGTGTGGGACTCTGCTCAATCCACTGAATCACGTGGGCCAACTTGAGTTCATTCTTGTATATGGTGTAAGAAGGTGGTCTAGTTTAATTTTTTTGCATGTGTCTGTCCAATTTTTCTAACAGCATTTATTGAATAGACTATATTGCCTCTTTCGTCAAAAAGGCATGCTTATATTTCTAGGCTTTCTATTCCATTCCATTGATCTATATGTCTATTTTCATGCTAGTGCCCTCCTGTTTTGATTATTAAGGCCTTAGAGTATAGTTTGATATCAGGTAGTGTGATTCTTTCAACTTTGTTCTTCTTTCTCAAGATCACTGTTGCTATTCAGGGATTTTTGTGGTTCCATATAAGTATTTGGAAAATTTGTTCTAGTTCTGTGAAATACACCATTGGTATATCTTGATCAGAATTACAATTGAATCTATAGATGCTTTGGGTAGTATGGATATTTTAATGATGACAATTCCCCCTATCCAGGAACACAGTATATGCTTCAACTTATTTGTATGTTTTTCAACTTCTTCTTTGGTGCCTTATAATTTTATGAGTACAGGTCTTTTGCATCCTTAGTTAAATTTATTCTTAGATATTTTATTCTTTTGAAGCAATTGTGATTGGGATTGTTGTCTTAGTTTCCCTTTCTGATAGTTCATTATTGCTGTATAAAAATGAAACTAATTTCTGAATATTTATTTTGTATCCTGCTACTTTACTGAATTCCTTTATCAGTTCTAGTAGTTTTTTTGTGGAATCTTTGTGGTTCTCTATATGTGGTATCATGTTATCTGCAAATAGTGACAGTTTAATTCTTCCTTTCCTGTCTGAATGCCTTTTATTCCTTCTTGTCTGGTGGCTGTGGTTAAGCCTTCTTGAACAATGTTGAATGAGAATGGTAAAAGCAGACATCTCTGTTTTGTTCCCAATCTCAAGAGAAATGTTTTTAGTTTTTGCCCATTGAGTATGATGTTGGCTGTGGGTTTGTCATATATTAGTTTTTATTACTTTAAGGCATATTCCCTCTATTCCCACTTTGCTGAGAGGTGTGTGTTTTGTGTGTTGTTTTTTTTATCATAAATGGATGTTGGATTTTATCAAATGCTTTTTCTACATCTATTGATATGATTGTTTTTTTCTTCATTTTGTTTATGTGATGTATCACGTTTATTGACTTGTAAGTATTATACCAACCTTGCATTCCTGAAAAAAATCCCACTTGACCATCGTGTATGATCTTTTCAATGTATTTTTTGATTTGGTTTGCTAATATTTTGTTGAGGATTTTAGTATCTACATTCATCAGGGATATGGACCTATAATTTTCTTTCTTTGAAATGTTTTTATCTGGTTTTGGAATTAGGATAATGCTGGCCTTGTTCAATGTTCCTAAGTGTCTTTCCTCCTCTTGAATTTTTTCAAATAGTTTGAGAATGATTCTGTGAATGTTTAGTAAAATTCCCCTGTGAAGCTATCCAGTCCAGGACTTTTGTTTGTTGGGAGTTTTTTTTCTTACTACTTCATTTTCACTAGTTGTAATCTGTCTATCAGATTCTCTGATTCTTCCTGATTCAGTTTTGAAGAATTATATGTTTCTAGGAATTTATCCATTTATTCCAGATTGTCCAATTTGTTGGTATATAGTTGTCTGTAATATTTTCTTATAATCTTTTCTATTTCTTTGGTGTCAGTTGTTACTTCTCCCTTTTCACTGCTGATTTTATTTATTTGGATCCTCTCTCTTTTTTTCTTGATGAGTCTGGTTAAAGGTTTGTCAATCTTTTTTATCATTTCAGAGAACCAGCTCTTGGTTTTATTGATCTTTTGTACCAGTTTTTTTAGACCCTAATCTCTTTATTTTCATTCTGATCTTTATTATTTCCTTCCTTCTCACTTTAGGCTTTCTTATTTTAAAATGTTTTTATTAATTTTTAGAGGGAGAAAAGGAGAAGGAGAGAGAGATAGAAACATCAATGAGAGAAAAGCATTGATTAACTGTCTACTTCATGCCCACTACTGGGGATCGATCCCGCAACCCTGGCATGTGCCCTGACCGGGAATTGAACAAGAGACCTCTTGGTGCATGGGGCATGCTTAACTGATTGAGCCACAGGGGCTGAGCTAGGCTTTCTTGTTCTTTTTTGTTTATTTATTTCTTTAAGTGTAAAATTAGGTTGTTTATTTGATATTTTTCTTGTTTCTTGAGGAGGCCTGTAATGCTATGAATTTCCCTCTTTGGATTGCTTTTGTTGTGTCCCATAGATTTTGGGTTGCTGTGTTCTTATTTTCATTTGTTTCAAGGAATCTTTTGAATTTTTTCTTGATGTCATTATTAAACCCTTCATTGTTTAATAACGTTATTTTCTCCATATCTTTATGTGTTTTTTAGTGTTTTTTGTTGTGTTTGATTTCTGGCTTCATACCATTGTGGTCAAAGAAGGTCATTGATATAATTTTAATCTTCTTAAATAATTGAGACTTGTTTTGTGTCCTAACATATGGTCTACTCTACAAAATGTTCCATGTGTCCTTGAAAATAATATATAGTCTATATTTGTGTGTGAAATGCTCTAAAGATATCAATTAAATCTATTGGTTCTAGTGAGTCATTTAAGGCCACTGTTTTCTTGTTGATTTTTCTGCCTGGAAGATCTACCCATTGATGTCAATGGGGTGTTAAAGTTTTCTATTATGTGTGTATTACTATTGTTCTCTTTCTTTATGTGCATCAAGTTTTTCTTTACATATTTAGATGTTTCTATGTTGGGTGCATAAATGTTTACAAGGGTTGTATCCTCTTGTTGGACTTCTTCTTTTAACATGTAGTGTCCTTCTTTGTCTCTTACTATAGCCTTTGTTTTAAAGTCTAGTTTGTCTGATATAAGTATTGCTAGCCCAGCTTCTTTTTCTTTTCCATTTGCATGAAACATCTTTTCCAATTTCTTTACTCTGTGTGTATGTTTTATTCTGAAGTGGGTTTTTTGTAGAGAGCATATATATGGGTCTTGTTTTCTTATCCATTAAGCTATGTCTCTTTATTGGAGCATTTACATCATTTACATTTAAAGTGTATTTATTGCTATTTTATTCTTTTAAACTATATCTCCCTATTTTTTTCTTCTTTTTCTTGTTAACAAAGGCCCTTTAACATTTCTTGTTATACCAGTCTGGTGGTAATAAACTCATTTAGCATTTTCTTTTTTGGGAAACTCTGTACTTCTCTTTCAATTTAAATGATAACCAAGCTGGGTTAAGTAGTCTTGCTTGTAGGTCCTTGTTTCTCATCATTTTGAATAATTCATGCCAATCACTTCTGGCCTGAAATTTTTCTGTTGAGAAATTAGCTTACAGTCTTATGGGAGCTCCCTTGTAGCTAACTAGCTGTTTTTCTCTAGTTGCTTTTAAGATTCTCTTCTTGTCTTTAATCTTTGCCATTTTAGCTTTGATGTATCTTTGTGTAGGCCTCCTTAGGTTCATCTTGTTTGGGACTCTCTGGGCTTCCTGGAGTTGCATGTCTTATTTTGTCACCAGTTTAGGGACGTTTTCAGTCATTATTTCTTCAAATATATTCTCCATCCTTTGCTCTCTCTTTTCTCCTTCTGGTACTACTATAATGTGGATGTTGTTATGCTACATGTTGTCCCAAATGTCCCTTAAACTATCCTCATTTTTTAATCTATTTATTTTCTGGTTTGATTTGGTAGTTTTTTCTACCTTGTCTTCCAAATCACTGATCTGATTCTCTGCTTCACCCAACTTACTGTTTATTCTTTTTGTGTATTCTTCATTTCAGATATTGCCTTCTTCATTTCTGACTGGTTCTTTTTATGGTTTCTATGCCCCTTTTTGTGCTTACTGTCTCTTTGTTTACACTCTCATTGATTTTTTAAAAAAAATTTTTCTCTTTAAAAAAGTCCTTGAGCATCCTTATAACCAACATTTGCACTCTATATCTGGTTAATTGCTTGCCTCAATTTTATTTATCTCTTTTTCTGGATATTTCTCCTGTTCTTTAATTTGGGACATTTTAATTTGTCTTCCCATTTTTGCTGCCTCTTTATTTGTTCCTATGACTTAGGTAGATTTGCTGTGGCTCTCAGTCTTAGTACGGGGGCTTTATGTAGAGGTATTTTGTGGAACCCTGTGGCACAGTCTCCTTGATCACCTGTGCTGGGAGATCCAGGAATGTCCCTTGTGTGGTTTATATGGGTCATCCTATTGTAATTGAGTCTTAATTTCTATTAGCCCATTTTTGTGTGGGGTTGATCTTCAGCCTGGCTAACTGTGATAATCAACACTGACCACAGTGTACAAGCTGCTTTGCACATGCAGACCACACAGAGTGGAATTTGCCTCAGGAGGTTCTGGTGCCTGCTGAAATCTCTTTTTGGATATGCTGCTTGTGAAGCTAATTGGATCCTGTTCTGATATTGTCTGAAGCTGGCAACTATGCATGCTTTTACAGGGGCCTCTTAGGAGGGACTCTGGTGCAGATCAATGCCATATGCTGCCTATGTCTGGCCCTGGTCATTGTGATCCACAGTTTTTGTCTGTCTCTGCTTGACCTGGGTGTTCACGGGAAAAACCAACCTGCATACTAAGGTCAGCTTTTACCAGCAATGGGCCCAGAAGCACATCAGCGAAAGTCCCCAGGCACCCTGCAATCTGCCTCCACCTGACTTCACTTCCCAGCTGCCTGTGAGGCTCAGTCACTGAATGAGCCTCTGGTGTACTCAAGTTGCATGAAGTAGATTCTCAGTGAGTCACCAGGTAGAGGCAATTGGTGTTCACCAGATTAATACAATCTGTGTGCAAGTGCTGGGTCTGTGGTTCCTCAGCAACTGTCTCAGGGTATACTCAGTATAGCTGCCACCCACTGGGTGCTCTCATATTTTTATGGTGGGGCAGGGTCTTAGGGATTCATCAGAGTGAGGCCAGCAGAGTTTAAGCCCAAGCAGACTAATATTTGGCCACGTGAAGGGAGGTTTCTGCACTGGTTTGGAATGATAAGGAAAAAAGTTCTCTGTGTTAGAGACACACAATTCAGATTGTCCTAGATTTTGCGAGGGCCTAAGCTCAGCAGGGCAGGGCTGCCAGAAGGCATGAAGATAGGGCTAGTGGATCTCCCATGGGGAGGGTGCTGGTCAGGGATGAAGAAAGTGAGGGGACTGGCCCCTTATTCAGAGCCACACATCTCAATCTGTCCTGGATTCTGCCCAGACCTCACCATGGCAGAGCCACCAGGAGTCGGGAGTGTGGTGCCACCAGGAGCCCAGAGAGTGAGGCTAGTGCATCTCCTGTGAGGGGGAAACACGAGTCAGGTTCATGGGAAAGTGGAAGAATAACCCCTGCCCCAAAGCCACACAACTCAGTCACTGACACCCTTGAGACTTCCCAGACCTCTATACCCCATCCCAGGAAGCAGATTACTCAGCAGGGCACAATATCCACAGGGTGGGTCTAAAGGTAACCCAGAGGTTAGTATGGAGGGGTGTGCTCCACCCAAGAAAGATGATGTCTATGGTGTGGTGGAGGAGTTCAAGACAGGGATCCTGGAGGCTCTCCCTTCAGCTCTCTCCCCAGAGCCATAAACCCCAGTCATTCTTCACATGACTCTAATTTTATCCACTCTCCCTCCCCCTGAGCCCAAGGCTACAAATGAAATTTTGTGCACAGGGCTTTTAAGAGGGTGCCGGGGTTTCTATCAAACTCATGTCTCTGCCTGGCAGACAGAATCCCTGCTGATTTTCATAGCCTGATGTTATATGGGTACCTCCTCCTGGATCTGGTGCTCTGGGTGGGGAGCCCACCATGGTGTTGAGACTCCACAGTCCTCACGGGGAACTCTAGCAACTGAGACATCCCTCCTAATCTTAGCCACTGCCTGTGGGAGTGAGAGCAGCCCTTTTCACGTCTGGACCCTTCCTACCAGTCTCAATGTGGCTCTTTCTGTAAACCCTTGGTTATGAGACTTCTCTTCAGCTAGTCTTCACTTGGTCACTCAGGTTGATTGCTCAAATCCCAGTTTGGTCCTGGGAGGAAGCGGGTGTAGTAATAGCCTACACTATAGCCATCTTGGATCTCCCAAGGTAAAATGCAACTTAGATGCAAAGCTATATACTTCAGGACAGTAAATTACAGGGTGACATAGCAGCATAAGGGAAGGACAATTAATCTCATTTGGAAGATCAAGAGATTTTTTGTGTGTGTTTTTTGTTTGTTTGTTTGTTTTTTTATATATCTTTATTGATTTCAGAGAGAGGAAAGGAGAGGGAAAGAGAGAAATAGAAACATCAGTGATGAGAGAGAGTCATTGATTGGCCGCCTCCCGCATTCCCCCGACTGGAAATCGAACCCGCAACCCGGGCCTGTGCTCTGACTGGGAATCGAACCCAGATTGCCTGGATCCGAGGTCGACGCTCAACAGCTGAGCCACACCCGGCCCTCCAAGATGTTTTTTGATAGAAGTTAACTTTAATCTGAAACCCTATGAGTTAAGTATTTCTTATCTCAATTTTAAAGTGAAGAAACTGAGGCTTAAATAAGCTGAATGCCTTACCTGGTGTTACTGGGCATGTGAGTGACAAAACAAGACTCAAAGATATTTTGACAACAGTTTTAATGGGTTTTACCATAACTATATATATTATAATAGGTTAGTTCACTTAGGCAGCTAAAGCTTTATGAGTCAGGATCTATGAAAGCTGCATCTTAATGGTGGTGGGAGGTGGGAGGTTACAGATGGAGATCAGGCAAAAAAGACAAGTGTGTAGGGTTGGGTAGGGAGAAAGGCTCATACGTGTGGCTCTGCTTAGGAAAGGCCAGCCCAGTGGCTCTGTGCTAGGGTTCTGAAGGATTCTGGAAGAGTTGTAGATTAGGACTGAAAACAGAAGAAGTTGTGGTAGAAAATTTGATATAAGCAGCAAAACCTAAATTTCTCTAATTTACAGTTTTATCCAAACCAGTGCTGCATGTGCTAACCATGGCCACTATTCCTTGAAGCCAGATGCCAGCACTTGTTGAGTGCCCAGAGGTAAAAGAGCAATTTCAATCAGAGTAAAGATGTAGAAAACCTCCAACAGCTTAGTGGGCTCTTCACAAGAGCTGAGCCAGGGAAGCCCCTTTTCCTTATCAGATAGTTCCCTCTCCATCCTTTGTCAAGGCTTGCTCTTTTCCAGAGAGGTTTAAAGAACCAATTTCTACACTACACTTTGACCCTGTAGGAGGCTGAAATTCCCCGGGACTGACCCGGCATTTGGAATGAGCAGAGTGACCTATGTCCATTAGCAGGGTCAGGTGAATATCTGAAAAAGAATGAAAAAAGTGAAAAGTGTTTTGAGTTGGACCAGGGCTTATATCATATACTACAGCTCAAAACTTTCCTCCCAGTTTTAAAGCCAAGCCAAACTAATTTCAGTTTGAAATATCACAATCTAGGAGTCTATTAGCCTCAGACTCTTTCCCTTCCAACTGAAATCTCAGCCAAACTATACAACATTTGGATTCAATTTGATAGAAAAACTGGGTGAGCTCCTTGACAAATTCCTGTGAATCCATTTCAAACTCAGTGATTCAGGCTAAGATTTGGGGTGTGGCTGAGTCCCCAGAAGAATTCTGTGAGTTGCACAATACACAGGAAATGAAGCAAAGGGTATTTTCAAAACACTTCCAAGGAAGTGGGCTCTGTGGAATCTCAGCTTTATAGGCTCTGGATTTTGGAGCTTTCACCACAAAATTTAAGTGTTCCCACAGCACTTAATGGTCTTCTAGGGATTGCTTAGCCATCCATTCATTTTTCTTCCCCATCACCCCATCCTACAGGTTATTATACATTTTGAACCACAAGAAGTCAGTACCTAGGAATGATAATTTATTTTACTTGAGATCATGAAATAAGACAGTGGCTGGACTGAGCTAAGAGCCTGACTCAATGGAGTTTGTTGTACATAGTCTACCAAAACTTGATCTTTGACCTTTTTAAAGCTTAAAACTTTTTCCTTCATCATGGGGCAGGTGACTACAGCAACAACATAGAAGTCACAATAAATATGGGGCAATGAAAATGTCATACATCAAGTTCTTTGGGAAATTGACTCTGAAGTGGAGATTTACATGCAAGGAGTTCCTTAGGAGTACTCTCAGGAATGACACTC
This sequence comes from Miniopterus natalensis, assembly GCF_054644295.1. Taxonomy (NCBI): domain Eukaryota; kingdom Metazoa; phylum Chordata; class Mammalia; order Chiroptera; family Miniopteridae; genus Miniopterus; species Miniopterus natalensis. The sequence continues at coordinate 1,744,188 of NC_142100.1, forward strand.
TTGAGAGAGTAGGGACTGCAGCACTGGGCAAAGGGAGAAGCTTAGTGGTGGGCATTCACAAGAGAGGGCAGAGCTGAGCTCTCATAGCCCTCATGGTTGTCTGAAATTGTATCAGAGTGCCTGGACAATCATTAGATATGAGCTACTTCTGGGGAGAGGGCATGACTTTGGGCAAGGATGTTTCCTTTGACAGAAAGCAATTTCCAGGGAAGGCTCAGCTGTGGGAGGTTAGCAGGCAACACTGCTGGCAGCTGGAGTGCCTTGATTCTGAAAGATGTTATGCCCCAAAGCATCCACTACAGGAAGAGGGTAGAACTCTATGTTGAGAACCTAGAGTTCTGGGGTCACTTTCATGGAGTCATCCACAGTGATGTTAACTTATTCATAGGCCAAGGAATGGAGCCCAAGGACACATAAGCCCCAGAGACTAAAGAGACAGAGACCCAGGAGACGGTAACGCTGGGTGAGGTAAACCACAGCATGGCTCCTGCACTCTTAGAGAGAGGACACAATCAGACTTAACAGAGCGAAACGTGGTGATGGTGGCGAGACATCAGGGAGGGATCAAGTTCAGACAAAATGGTTTACCTGGGGAAAGGATTATGATTTGGCTAAGACAGCTGTGGAAATTTCCAGAACTAATTGAAAATCTGACCCGGCTGGTGTAGCTCAGTGACTTGAGCACCATCCCAGGCACCAGGAGGTCACCTTGCTCAGTTCCTGGTCTGGGCACCTGCCTAGGTTGCAGGCTTGATCCCTGGTAGGGGGGTACAGGAGGCGGCCGATCAATGTGCTGTTTCTCTCTCATTGATATTCCTATCTCTCTCTCCCTCTTTCTTCCTCTCTCTCTAAATATCAATAAAAACATATAAAAAAAATAAAGAAAATAAAAGAAAATTTATAAGCCTTGAGTTATATTTTGTAAAAATTCTGGAGTCCCCACTCTCTTTCCAAAAGCTACTCTGAAGCTAACGTGCTAACATGCTACCCTAAAGCCAGCCTGGTTAATAGAAGATCACTAAGGTAGGAGTCAGGAGAACTGAGTTTGGGGATTTACTGGGCCAGTGGGCTGACCTTGACATAATCAGTTTTTTATCTTTATGTATTTTTCTCATTTCCTACAACCTTTTTCAGTTAGACATATGTGGTTTATAAAATGCCAGACTCTACTCAGTCTTGTCTCATCCACTAGTGTAGTTACCATGTGGGTCCTCTTTTAAAGATGAGAAAACTAAGACTCAGATCAGTCATTGAAAGATGTGTATATTTTTTACCCTACGTAACCCAGTGAGCATTTACATTTTATTAACACTAATTTTTAGGTTAGGCTATTATGCTATTTAGACTCTTCTTTTTGTTGTTATTATTTTCATTTTTGTTCATATTTATTCACCTTGAGCAGATTCTTTATCAGATCAACCCATGGTTCTCTGAACATCTCTGAGATTTCCTAACCTGTGTGAACCTGCCAAAGCTATTCCCACCACTGAGAACCTCATCCTGTCCATCTCAGAGCACTTAAGAAAATGCCCTCTAGCCTTTATGGCCCATCTCAATGGCACTATGTACTTGGTCCTGTAGTAACATCACGCACATTAAATCATAATTACCAACTAACTTGCATTTATTCATTTAATAAACCTCTTTTTAAATTTTATTTGTTTTCCTTTTTCTTTCCATCCTGATTCCAAACTAGGAAAGCTCAAATTTGGTCTCTTCTAAGTGACTAGCTTTGTGACCTAAAATAAGTAATGAGCCTGGCTGGTGTGGCTCAGTGGTTGAGCTTTGTCTCATGCACCAGGAGGTCAAAGGTTCAATTCCCAGTTAGGCGCATGCCCCATTTGCAGGCTTGATCACCAGCAGGGTGTGTGCAGGAGGTAGTGGATTGATGTTTCTCTCATCGATGTTTCCATCTCTCTCTCCCTCTCCCTCTCTCTAAAAATCAATAAAAAACATATATATTTTTAAAAGTAATGAACTGGTCTGAGTCTTAGTTTTCTCATCTTTAAAACAGGACCCACATGGTAACTACCCTAGTGGATGAGACAATACTGAGTACATAGTCTGGCACTTTATAAACCACATATGTCCAACTGAAGAAGGTTGTAGGATGGAGCTGAAGAATATTAGTTGAAGAATGACTCACTGGAGACTTTAGCAATAAGTCCCAGTGCCAGTGGACTGCAAGCAATAAAGAATGCCAAAGTCTTTTGTTCTTACTACCAGTGTAACCTCTCTGAAGTGGATAACCTGATTTTTTAAAATGTGGGGTGAAAATTGTCCACACTAATTTACAAGACTGAATTATATTCCAGTCAGCACTTACTTATTCATATGGGCATTTCCCACTTCTAGATTATCATGGAATTTTCCCCCTCAGATTTCAGGCTGCCTTCTCCTTGCCACCCAGTATGTGGCTAGGCCACATCCCCCCTCTGCTATTTACTGTGGGCCTAGGGAATGCAAACTCACTTTAACATTTTCCTGAGCAGAACATCACTGGGAAGGAAAATCTGAATCCCCAAAAGCCATGCAAAGCATTCCAAAGTAAAACATAAGAAACATTTTGATTGTTTTTCTGTTTTGGATTATTTGTGCCACCATTCATTTCCTTTTTTTGTGGATAATCAAGAACTGACTGTAGTATGGTTACCAGGGCTGTAAAATTGCTGAGAAAACTGCAGGGCATTGCAATGTTTTAAGGGTAAATTCGTTACTCCTAATCTTTCCACATGATAGCATACACTGCCTTAGACAATGGGAGTATAATAAGTAAATAATCTCAATAGTTTCAGCTTAAGATACACTTTTTAAGGGCATCAGTCTCAGCTGTTTCAAATCATATCAAATCACTTCTGATTAAAATCAGATAAGGGCCCTGAAAGAGGGGGAAAACAACAACAATAAAACTCCATCTTGAGCTGCAAAGGTTGTTTTTGTTTGTTTGTTATAGGAAAGAAGAAAAATTATATTTTATTTTTTTTTAGCCAAGGGATTGCTTAACAACATTTAGCCAAATGTAATTTCCACACCCTTTAACGATTTTAACACCAGCCATCTGAATGTCCTAAACACGTGCACTGTACTCTAATGAACATGGAACATTCTCCTCTCCTCATGATCTCTGGAGTCTATGTCATCAAGATACTAATCCAAATATTGCACATGGGTTATCTTCAACTCCAGCTTCAAGGGACCCAGGGCCTCTTAGTTAGTAATAATGGAGTGCCGCCCTATGGAATCCAGAGGCAGCTCATTGTTGAGGCAGAGATTTGAGCTGAAATTTAGGGCCCCTGTGACCTTTCCTTGACTGTGTGTGCCCAACCCAGCCCCAGCAAGGCCTTAGTAAGTCTCTTAGGAAAGCAGGCCCATTGCTTCTTCCTTTTCAGGACTGTATTCAATTTTAATATAAACTCAATTTCATTTGTCTAGTTCTCTGTATTAAGCACAGGAAATTAAGATATGGGGTGCAAAGATGAATAAATATAATCCCTGCCTTCAAATACCTTACAGCTAATACAAGAGACAGTTGCACAGAGATAGTCAACCACAGTCTCAAACAGGCATGCTAGACTGGTTGCTAAGAGTGCAAGGAGAAAACAGAGCAGACATCTTGAGTAGCTAAGTAGGGAAGCCCAGGACGGTTTCATGAAGGAGATGCCCCTTGAACCAGGCCTTGAAAAATGAACAGGAGTTTGACAGATACAGGAAGGAATAAAGGCAAGACTTTTAAGCCACCAACTGATTTTCCCCAGAGAAAGCTCCACCCAGGGACCATTCACTAAGAGATACCGTAAGACAAGCTCAATAAAGAACTGAGGAAAGGGGTGCTCAGAAGTGGTAGAGTAAGCAATCAACAAGTGAGAAGCTTACAAACATAAGCCTTAACTGTTAAACTGCCTCGCCTCTGTCCTAGAGCAGTCACACCTGTCCCTCCATGAATTCCTTTCTCTAGTGTAAATTCATAGCCCTCAGGAAAAGTCTTGACTCCTCCAGCCCCAATGACCTTTGCTTCCTTTGGGATTATTATTGTTATTTTAAACAACAAAATGGTAAGATTGTGAGTTATTCTGCCTCCCTAACTATAATAATAACAGATAACATTGTTTAGCATTTATCATATACTAGGCATTTATGCTTCGCCTTTTACATATATAACCTCACTCACTGAATCTTCACAATAACTATCATTTCAGCTCTATGTTTATATATATATGTGTATATATATATATATTTAAAATATATCTTTGTTGATTTCAGAGAGAGGAAGGAAGGGAGAGGGAGAGGGAGAGAGAGAGAAATATCAATGATAAGAGAGTTGTTGATCGGCTGCCTCCTGCACACCCCCTGCTGGGAATCGAGCCCACAACCCGGGCATGTGCCTTGATTGGGAATGAACCATGATCTCCTGGATCCTAGGTCGATGCTCAACCACTGAGCCACACCCAGCCTGGCTCTATGCTTATATTAACATGTTGTATTTTACAGAGGAGAAAACTTAACTTGGAGACTTTAATGTCACACACAGTCACACAGCTAGTAAGACTGTAACTCATGTTTTTCAAATTCTAAAGCCCAAGTTACTAACCCTTAAGTTATCCAGTGTCATTCTCACATAAGAATATCACAGTTCTATATAGTGCTTTGCAAATGTATCTGGAGTTTATTCTTTTTTATTTGGTCACTTAATTACAATGGCCTTGTATTGTTATTTTAATGTTTCATTTGTGTGTGTTTTTGTTGTCTCCTTGAGAATGGAGATATTCAGTAAACATGAGTTAAAAGGAAGGAGAAAGAAGGGAGGAAGGAAGGTAGAAAAGAGGGAAGAAAGGAAAAAGACAACTTTATTATGAAGAACTTGAATGGTAGTGAGATTAAACAAGTGGTCTTGAGTTGCAAGAAGTCAGTTACAATACTATGATCAGAATTCAGCTCATGGATACTTTCCCATCTTTTCACTTACTTTGGTAATACATATCTGTTCATTTGTGTGTGTGTTTTTATATAAGAACAAGGTGAACAGAAATTTTAAAAGTTTTGTTTTTACCTTTGGTTATCAGAAATTATGCCATATTGAGATAAAAGAATTAACTTTAGGGCAGCAACTAATTCTTCCCAGGAATAAATGGTATCTGACAAGACACATGAAAGTCACATAATTTGGTCAGGGTCTATTGCTTTTCATGGCAAAGGTCACTAGGAAGCATTACACAAATAGATGGAGGGTTAGAGATGAGTCTCAATGAGAAATGCATGAAAAGAATGTGAGAAGTACATGAATAAGGAGCATTAAGCACAGTAAAACCTCGATATAACAGACTAATTTGGATGACGGCGTGCCCATTAAAGCCAAAAGTTTGTTATATAATAAAGTAGGTTTTCTGAATGCATATGTTAAAAAATGGACAAATTAGTTAGCTTACCTGTTTCTACTTATGTAGACATATTCGTGTAATTAAAATTAAGTATGTATGAAAAGTTTGATTTCACAGAAAAGTTTTCTATTTGTATTACAGTAATTTTAAACTTATACTGTATAGGTGTCGTAAATATGTGTATTCATGTCACCATGAGTAAACAAATGCACATGGCTGGAGTGTGGCTTAGCACACGTGGGAACATCGGCCAGGCCAAGTTAAAAAAAACACACAAAAAAACAAAACTTCAGAAAGCCACTGCATGTGACAACAGAACCAATTACCTCTTGTGATGTGGTATAATCATGGGCTAATCATTCCCTGAACATTGTTTATGAGCAGCGACTCTTGGATTTAAATGTATAGACTATAGTTGTAGATATGTAATATTTATTCATGTTAGTAAAATTACTACAGTGTTTTTTTCAATATATTTCTTATTCCCTAGAATTTGTTAAAAATAACAGTAAACTAATAACAAAAGAATAACCTGATAATTTATTTATAAGCAATTCTTGGTTAAAATTAACAGGGTGTTAATTTTCATATATGACATAAGGACCAGAAATGTTGTCCGTTAAATCTGAAGTCCTTTGAATCGAGGTCTACAAAATCAAGAGTTTGCTGTATCTAGGAGCAATGGCGGAGCTACTATGATTTGTAATGAAATAGAACAAGCTAATTAAAGAGTCGGGGATGAAAATTCATCCTGAATGCCAAGGGGAAGAAAGTTAATGGTTATCATTCTTAGTCTGGGAACTTCTTGGAGATTATTCCCTGTCTTGCCCCAGTACTTAACCCCTAGAACTTCTTGACTCTGTTATTCTTTTATAAACAGATATACAGTGATCAAAATGACACTGTGACATCAAATTTAAGGGAAAAATTCACCCACACATAATGGGGAAAAAAAGTAGAAATTGTATTAGTAGCAAGTTTGTAAAAAGTAAAGAATGGACAGAAAAAGATACAACTACACTAGAAAAAATGAAGTAATTGGCTTGAAAGTGTGATTGTGCCTGGAGCATCCACCCGTTTTACTTCCCTCACAAGCCTCAGTCAAATAGCTCTTTTAATCCTATCTGCCCACATATCTGCCCAGCCTAATAATCATTTTCTTGGACATGAAAATTATATGATTAAAATACTTTAATGAGTTCTTCACCCTGAAAATTCAATCGTCTCTATAATATCTATAATACTAATAAAGTAAACATTACCTTTACTATAGTTAGCTAAATATTAATAAAAGAAAAGCAGCAAAGGAAATCAGGCATTCTCGAGCCTAGATGGCCTGGGGAGCATGAGCCTGTTTGCTTGTCCCCCAAAGATTAACTCCCTTCCCTCTCCCTGTCCAGTACTGGATTCTGTGTGTGGAGCGGCAAAGGGGGAGGTGAGCACATGTGCATTAGAAGTAAAAGGGGCTCAGGGCAAGGTGCTTGACCATAAGACCTGTCAATCTAGCCTTGGAAAAAAATCATTGGCTATGGGGTGGACTCAGTGCAAACGCTCCAAAGCTTGGGAAGATGACTGGTTATTTGGAAAAAGTTCCTGGTTAAAACCCCAGGGAAACAAAGAGTGCCCTTTCTCTCTCTCAGTCTCTCTTTCTGCCCCCTGCCTGTCTCTCTCTGACCCACACTCACGCATTAGTTCGCATTCCCTCCTGCCTGGGAACTTGGGACCATGAGGGCCTAGCAGCTACCAGGACCCACAGACCCTGCAGGCTCCAAAGGACTAAGATGAAGCAGAAACTCTGGATTCTGGCCTTTGTCTTGGCCTTGCTGAAGGCAAGCTTGGACTTTTTCCATGACAGGACACTGAAAACCCAGGAGGGGGACTCCCTTGATTTTGCATCATGAATAAATCTTGCTATGAGACCTCACTCTCCCTGTGGGTCCCTGAAAATTTTTTTTATAACACCACAAGAGCCCCACTTCCACTGACAGTACCAATGAAAATATTCCCAGGGCCCATTCTGTTCTCCATACATTCTTCTCATTATGTCCATTTCACTGTTGTCTGCTTCAGGCTACAAAACTGTTGAGTGGAAAGACTACGTAACATATTCTCTTAGAACAATTCCCAGCGAAGAAGCATAAGCTTTTAGACTGGTTCAAATGGGGCTGAAGAGGAAGGCAACAGTGACAATAATCATGAGAGGAGACAACGGGAGCACACGAGCCGTGGGGAGGACAGCTGGAATCTAGCTCCCTCACACACCAGCAGGTACACAGAAAAAAGGCTGGGCTTTGGAGCATGAGACTGAGATGAATTCGCCTCTTCTCCTCTTCATCCTGTGACCACAGCATAGGGTTTGCTCCATGGACTTAAAATTTTAAGAAAAAAAGACAATAAGCCCAAAAAACCAAACCAGAATTTTAATACCAAACCTAATTTCAGATGCAGCCTTTCCCAGGAATGTAACCTTAGCCTTCAATCTGGAATTTCCCGATCAACACTAGTGAGGTAATCTGATTGACAGACACCCGTGCTTTTGCCTAAAGAAAGGTGACCTTGCCTGAAATAATCCATTCTTTTCTGTCCCTTCCCCAGCCCTCTTTGTGCTTTTAAAAGCCTTTCATTTTATACAGCTCCTTGGAACTCCTTTTTATTTGCCAGATAGGATGCTGCCTGATTCATAAATCATTGAATAGAGCCAATTAGATCTTCACATTTTCTCAGTAGAATTTTGTTTTTTAACAACAAGACTAAGATCCACTGCTTGCAGCTAGGATCTATATCCAGGCCTAAATATTTAAACAATGAATGGATTTTTAACCTGTACCTTGGAAGATCTCAGGAGTATTCTCCATGCTGATTATTAAACAAACAAACAAACAAACAAACCCCCACAAAAACAAAAGTGGATGATAACTAACTTAAAATAAATACAAACAGAAGAGTTAACCTGTAGACAAATCTAGGAGGGAAAATTTCAAAAGAGTATTTCTCTTTTCCCTACCAGACTTCACGAGAGGGTGACAAGTGATCTCTGAGATGCATCAATTTAAAAGAGGTACAAAAACAGGCGCATATTATAAAATGTACATTTTCCTAACAAACACATTCCAGACAACTTCTTCTACATGGCACTGCACATTTTTTGAAAATCAATCAAGTCCTCTCACTCAGTGGAAGCTGTCGTATTGTCTGCCCTTCCTCCAGAAGCGGGTTTGTGCCAGGTAGAAAATGAAGTTTCTTTCACCCTCCTCTGGACACAATGCTTCAGCCTCGGAGAACTGTTGTTCTGTGTGGGAAACTGACTTCCTGTCTCAATAAACAAGCACACACAGGCTTTTCTGCACACATAATAGAGCCTTTTTTATTTTATACAAAAATCATTCCACACTTAACACATCAATGAAGCCACTTAAGCTCTACTGCATCTGAATTAAAGAGGAATTGTGTGATCAAAGGGTGTGAAAAGAACCACACAGGGTGTTCTTCAGATCTTCTACTTTTGTTACATTTGATACATAACAAACCCAATAAATATGCTTATCCCAGGAGCTAGTTTCATTATCTCATACCCTAAAGCCTGGTGAGAGCATTCCTGTATCACCCTTCATTCCACAGTGTTCATTTTATCCTGACAATTTTGGTGTACAAATAAAAGATATTGGCTTGTTTCAAGAAGCTGTGGGAGTAGTTGTGGGGATAACTAATTTTCTCTTGGGTTTTGGTTTGTTTCTGTTTCACTGAACATAAATATACATTTATATGTATCCGTATATAAATGTATATGTGTATCTTTCTCTACATATATTTACTGTAAGTAAAATAAAACATAAATATATAAGATATATTGCTACATACATACATATGCATATGAAATAATAATATAGGAAATTGTTTTCTTACAAAATAATGTAATATAAAGCAAAAAATGATGAAAAAATTTTAATGCCCAGAATTGAATTGGTGAACAGGGCAATCTATAATACTTTTAGAATTTTTCATGCTGTAAACACAGTTTCTGTGAATGTTACTAGGTATTTAACAGTCACTGTATTTTTCAGTATTATGCATCCTGGAGAGATTGGAAAATTCCTAAAGAGAGTTCAGTCACCTTCATGAGACATGTATCATTGCTACACACATACTGAAGTGAATTTTGTAAATAATAATTAAAGCACTACAAAAATGTGTCTTCCATTCTATTGCATAAAAATATAAAATGCAAAATATTCAGTCAATGAACTAAAGTTGATTGAACACATTATTATTTAAATTTATGCAATCAAATCAATATTGGATTGAGATATATTCCTTTAGCTATCATCTATATAGCTGGAGTAAATTACTGAACAAGGGCCCAAAATTATTCAGATAAAAAATCCTCTCATTGAAGAAAAAGAGTTTAAATTGGAATAAATTCATTCAAATATCACCTGTGGAGTGCCAATTATGCGTCAGCCACTGTTCTACAAAAGAGTGAAAGATTAAAAGGACATGTCTCCGACTCTACTCATAGTCCAATAAAAAAAGAGAGATGCATGGACAAATAATGACAATGCAAAGTGTGATAGAAACTCTCAAGAGGTTCCCTCTAGAAGGATAGTGAAGGAAACAACTAACTTAATACAGACAAGTCAGTAAAGTCTTCCCCTAAGGAGTTCTTGCTTGAGCATGGTCTTAAAAGATGGGTGGGAATATAGAAAGTTTATCAGATGGAGAAATTGGAAGAAAAACACATTAGGGAGATTCATATAGCAAAGACATGCTGAAATAACAAAAAAGCATAAGCACTTTTAAGTTGGTGCATAGTTAGTGTAGCTGGATTGTAGAATTCACTGAGTGAGAAGAGGGAGCAGATGGGGATGGGCTGGAATCAAATGACAAAGTGATCTGGGTGCCTTAGCACCTTTGGACTGTACACTCTTTTAAGCAATGAAGAATCAAGTAGGGTCTTAACAGACTGAGTGGCCTGAATTAGATTTCTATTCTGTCCCAGTGAGATGTCTATACTGACCAACCTTTGAGTAAGTACTCAGGTTTAGCAGCTTACATATCACCAAGTAATTTAGTCACGTGCATTTTCCTTCCCCAGCACTCAGTTGTTTGGCATTGCATGTCATCAGCCATGTAGAGGATGGACTGAAAAGTTTCGTCTTTAGTCAGATGTTTTAGTGCTTTGTAGACAATCACAAACATTGAAAGAAAATGTATTCCATGAGGGTGAAAGTCCCTTTACCATGCTTCCCGAATAAATCATTGTTGATGATATCACTAGTAACAGTTCAATTCTGTTTAAACACAGTTATTAAAATCAGATGCCCATCTGTTTTCTGCTACAGTTTATGTCATGCAAATCTTTCCCATGGAACTTATGGACTATTCTTTTTTCCATAGACAAATAAAGCTCAATAAATAACCATAAAAATAACAACATATTGATATAGTTGTACATTCTTTTCTTGATTAATTCTGGATGTATATGACACTCTACTTCTTCACAATCTGGATTTTTCTGTGGAAAAATAAACCAATAAGACTTTCTTTTCACTAGCTCTACCCTGAATTTTCTGTCATCTTCCACTTAAACTCATATAAAACAATGATGTTTCATTTTGTTTTTGAATGATGGATAGAGTCCCTTTCTATCTTATTTTCATTTGGGGTTTGTTTGTCCTTAAAAATATGGCCTCCATTTAAAGTTAGGATTTAAATGTGGTCTCAGGCAGACTCTTTAATTCCAGTAACATTTGAAAATAAAGAGAATGGATTCTTTTTAGTAAACAAATGCCTACAAACATGCTACTTAAATGTGATAAGCACAGAAAAATCACATGTACTATCTACTGGAGGAGACAGCTCACTAAAGAGTACATATATCTACTGTTCACTTTATAAATAATATGACTCCATCATAGATTTTTCAATGTCTGAACATAAAGAGGTCCATATATTTATTCTAATTAACACACTTAAGGAATAGAGTGACAAAGAGAAGGGTTTTCAGAGGAAAATAACCAACAAAGTGAAGGGGTTTGAAGCCTCATCATATGAGAAAAAGTAGAAGAATCTGAGAAACTGCTATCTAGAGAAAAGACAAATCAAGATCCCAAGTACCAGAGACCTCGAAGAACTATGTGGGAGGAAAGGATTACAATCATTATGCGTACCTCAGAAGAGAACCATAGGTGGAAGAGACAGGGAGATAAAACGTTGATTCACTGTAAGGAGAAATCTTCCAGCGTGGAGAGTCACGTGTACACCGGGCCAGTCGATGCGAAGGGTGTTGTAAGTCCAGAAGTCTTCAAGCACAAGTTGGAGCACCATGAGGCAGGAACCGGATGATTCAAGAATTAGGTGGGGCTTTAGATTTCTGGAATCTACCCCTATAATTCCAATTGCTCTGAGTCTACTTATTTTCCATTGGTTCAGCCCAAAACTATGAACTGGGGGGCTTTCTCTCTTAGGCATGACCAACCTCTGCTGCTCCCTTTAGTCAGGCCCATGGTTCTGAACATCATGTTTATTTGGAGGTATCAGTCTTATCCTAGATTTTGAAAAATATTGGCAACATGAACCTGAACAGATGAGCTTCAGGTTGACTTGAAGGAATAGAAGGGAAGACAATGTGTTTCCCAAGTTCATTTCTTCGTTTTTATATTTGTCTGACACTCAGGACAGAGAGCAAGATCCCATCGATAAGGGCCCCTATGAGGCCTCAGGGAGAGAAGCCCTGTGCCTTTCAACAGATTTCAACACTTCCTTTGTCGATCCTACTATTCAACCAAGTATTTCACTCTGGTTAATATACAGCCTTCTAGTACCAGACTCTGCTAAGGCTCAAGGGCGGGAGGGAGAGAGGAGGAGCCAGGCCTAAATACTCAGAGGGATTGCTCTTAAAGAAGCAGTAGAGCACCTTTGCCGCCTCCATCGCCGTAGCTCTGACCGGGCGGCAGGCCCAGCCACCTCTGCCCTTCTGCTCCCTGCAGTCTTTCTCTTCTCTCGCACAGTGCTCCCAGCCTCCCCTTTCCTCCATGCTTCCCCCATGCTAAGGCCTCTCTCCTTGATCCTTCCAAAAAAGTGAAGCACAGTAAGCATGTAAAATATACGGTTAATGTAAGCTTCAGTTTCAGTTCTACACCAAGGGGAATTCCCCTCAAGTTCTTAAAAACAGCTGGTTGACTTTATTGCTATTCATCGTAATCCTGCAAGAACAGGGTCCGTGCCAGTGAAGTGAAGGCACATTGTTCCAGGGAAGGTCCCCCTGAGCTAAGCTGAAACAATTTTCTATATGTTTACCTTTTTATTCATTCACTCCTCAAGGTTACTATAAAATAATATTTTATGAGTATGTTATAATAAGAGCTTGGGGCATAGAAGCCATGATTTAAAAGATCATATATTCTGGTAGATTCAATATGAGTGTTTCACTTAAAGCACCTTCTGGCTAATCTTTGGTTTCCTCATCTATAAAAGGGAGATGAAAAAGAGTACCTGTCTCAAAGAGTTCTCATGAAGATTAAATAAAAGAGAAAAAGTTAATTGCTTAGCATCACCCCTAACATTTAAATCGTCAATAAATATTGGCAGCACTTGTATTAGCCACTTTAGTTAGTGCCTCACATTTTTGGTGACTGACTGTCCTGATTTGCCTAAACTTTCCCAGTGTTAACACTGTAAGTTCTATGTCTCTGGAAACCTCTCAGTCCCAGGCAAAGCAGAAGAGTTGGTTACCCTACATTATTCATGAAGGATCCATAAATGTTGATGATGATTATTACATGTTGTAGCATGACTGGAAACCTTCTAAAAATGAAAATTAATGGAAAACTATTGTTTAAAGATACTCTCTGTGTGATAGTGGTTACCTAAAACAATCTGAGTACACATAGACCATATCCATCACAGGTTGAGATTAAAGCGAAAGAACTCTAAAAAGAAAATAAAAGCTTTGCCTTGTTCATAGCTTCCAAGTGAATTGACAATGCTAAGTAAGTTTATATGTATCATATATATTTAAAACTTTATTTTATTTAATTTTTTTAATTTTTAAATTACAGTTGACTACACTATTATATTAGTTTTGGGTGTACAAATACATGATTAGACATTTGCATAACTTATGAAGTGATCACCTCTGTAAGTCTAATACCCATCTGACACCACACATAGTTATTACAATATTATTGACTATATTCCCTATGCTGTACTTTACATCCCTGTGAGTATTCGGTAACTACTAATTTGTCTTTCTAAATCCCATCTTCTTTTTCACCCATCTCCCAATAGCTCTCCCATCTGGCAGCCATCAAAATGTTCTCTATATCTATGGCTCTGTTTCTGCTCTGCTTGTTTATTTCGATTTTGAGATTCCACATATAAGTGAAATCATCTGGCATTTGTCTTTCTTTGACTTATTTCACTCAGCACACTATCCTATAGTTCTATCCATGCTACTGCAGATGGTAAGATTTCATTCATTATTTTATGGTTGAGTAATGCTCCACTGTATATATGCACCACTTCTTCTTTATCCATCCCTGTATTGATGGACACTTAGGTTGCTTCTATATCTTAGCTATTATAAATAGTACTGAAATAAGCATATGGATGAATAAGTTCTTTCTATTTAGTGTTTGGGGTTTCTTTAGATAAATACCCAGAAGTGAAATCACTGGGTTCTACTTTGTATTTCATTATAGGCTTTGTTTAAAATATATTTTGTCTGGTATAAATGTTGCTACCCCAGCTTTTTTGTTTGTTTGTTTCCATTTTCATGAAATATTTTCTTCCATGCCTTTACTTTCAGTCTGTGTGTGTCTTCCTACCTGAAGTGAGTCTCATATAGGCAGTGTACATAGGCAGTGTTTTGTTATCCAGTTAGCTACCATATGTCTTTGCTTGGAGCATTTATTCCATTTCATTTAATGTAATTATTGATAGATGTGTATTTATTGCCATTTTATTATTCATATTTTTTATGTTTTTCCTTTAATTTTTTTTCTTAAAGAAGACCCTTTAACATTTCTTATAAAGCTGTTTTGGTGGTGATAAACTCCTTCACTTTTTTCCTAATTGGGAAGCTCTTTATCCCTCTGTCCCTTAGTTCTAAATGACAGCTTTGCTGGGTAGAGTAATCTTGGTTGTAGGCCCTTGCTTTTTATCAGTTTGAATACTTATTGCCAATCCTTTCTGATCCTCAAAGTTTCTGTTGAGAAATCAATTGAGTCTCATGGGAGCGCCCTTGTGCTTAATTTTCTTCCTTTTGCTGCTTTTAAGATTCTTGCTGCTTTTAAGATTCTCTGTTTTTAACCTTTGGCACTTTAATTATAATGTATCTTGGTGTGGGCCTCTTTGGGTTCATCTTATTTGGGACTGTCTGAGTTTCCTGGACTTGTATTTCCTTCATTAGTTTAGGAAAGTTTTCCATCATTATTTCTTCAAATAGTTTTTTAATTTCTTGCTCTCTCTCTTCTCCTTCTATGACTCCCATGATGCTAATGTTGGTATGCTTGAAGTTGTCCCAGAGGCTCCTTACATTATCCTGATTTTTTGGATTCTTTTTTCTTTTTGCTGTTCTGATTGGGTGTTTTCTGTTTCCTTATCTTCCAAATCTCTGATTGGATCCCTTGTTTCATCTACTATTTTTCATTTCTGAGTGTTTTGTTTTTTTCTTACATTTTCCATCTCCATTTTTATGTTTCCTATCTGTAGATCTTAGAGTGAATAGACATACAGTTGTTAGATTTAAAGTGTCTAAATGCAGTTTCCCATAAAAAATATTAAATTCCAAATACACATCTGTATTTTTTTCCTGCAATAATGCATCTCATGAAAGTGTTATTCAGGACAGATATAAAAGCAGCCTAAACAGGTTTGAATTCTGCTAAACTCAGATGAAAGAGGATATTTGCTATTGATAAAACCAGTTAATCTCCAGAGTACAAGTTGGGCTTTATGTATGTTTAGATGAGAATCACAGACATTGATTGGCATTTGCTTCTCTCTCTTACTCCCTTCTCCCTCTCTCTCTCTCTCGCATTTGCTTCTTATACAAGCTTCAAGTACCAGCCTCAAAGAGATCTATGACTATGATTCAATGCATTATAGGTCAGATCCATGAAGAAATAAATTCTAAAGCTGATAAAAATAAATTATCTATTTTCTTTAATTTTAAAAGTGTCTTATAGACTTAACAGATGAATCTGATGAGGACTCTATACCATGCTGTAGTTTATCACCCAGAGGAATCTTCAATTGTATGTGATATAACACATTGCCAACTACAAAGAAAAACTAACTTAACTTTTAACAATAATCCTAGAAGCTATGTAGAAACTAATGTTGATTCAGCATAGCATTACATAAAAAGATTCCTGATTAACAAACTCCTGCATTGATTATTTAGTCCAAGGACATTATGGCTTCAAAATATATTTTTTAAAGGGGGGAAAAAAAATAACCTACCCATAGCATTTACTCACAGCTGAGATAGATTTTAAGGTTAGCAGGTATAAAATACAGTAATGACTACTACCACTTAAGGAAAAAGAAAATTTTCATTGGCGAAGTGATATTTTTTCTTTTTTTTAAATATATCTTTATTGATTTCAGAGAGAGGAAAGGAGAGGGAGAGAGAGATAGAAACATCAATGATGAGAGAGTCATTGATCGAGCCCACAACCCGGGCATGTGCCCTGACCAGAATTGAACCCCGATTGCCTGGATCCTAGGTCGAGGCTCAACCGCTGAGCCACGCCTGGCCGGGCAAAGTGATATTTTTTCAATGAGATGAGTAACAGCTCTCATGTTCCTGGAACGGAAGGTTGGGAATATGTTCTCAAATTCTTTGTTTGTCCTATGTATAGATAATGCAAATAGTCATTTATATTCACGTCTTGGTTTTCTCTAAAAGATATTCTATCATGTACCTAGAACCATTCACCATAGTTTTTCTAGCACCTAGCATAGTACCTGGTACTCCAAATGTATTTGTTGAATGACTAACTAAGTTAACTCAACAATAGTTAACTAACTCAACAATATTTGTGATTCATTATCAAAGAAGTCTATGTGTTTGCATCCTTGGTTTTGACCATGTTTTCCAGGGTATTACTAGGGACTCAAAACTGACAAGGCCTAACCTATCTGTGTGTGTATCATAGAAATCAGTTTCATAAATGTTCCAGATACTATAGGGTTCAATATAATGGATACATCTTTGGTTTCAGTTGCTTACAAGTTAATACATATGGATTTTTACTATCTGAACTCTAGAAAACTCTATGAATCAAATTTGTTCCATTGACCTGGACACTCCATCTAGTATCTCACAAATACTGTGAACAATGTTCTCTCTGAATCAATCATATGAATATAAAGAATAAATCCACTATACGTTGCAGTTTATGTGAAGTTTGTCAAGTCTATTAGGGTATAATTGACTCTAATTAGCTCTGCAATGGTAACTGAAAAACTCAGATTTGTCTTTCTGCCACAAAGAAAGAGGCAGATGTTGGTACAAAAGAAAAGAGGTTTATTCAGGTGCCACACAACCTTGGACAATGATGTCCTCCCTTCTCAAAGACCATCTCTTCTTCCTGCTCAAGTCCACAGTTCTTATAGGGATAAGGAGGGGAGGAATTTTTTTCTATTCAATCATTTTGCTAGTTTTTAGCTGTTCAGATCCTACCTGTTCATATTTCTAGCTTTTGGCATGCTCAGTATAAAAATCTTGCTTGGTGCTCTCTTGGCCAATGGGGGAGACTTCCTGGTGCTTTGACTCTCTATGGTAACAGAATCAAGAGAATTATTCTCTGCCTTAGTTTAATAATATTTGAAAAGAGAAATAGTTTAGTATTAAATAAAATAGAAAAAAATTGCTTTCATTCTAGTTCTTATAGCTATAATTCTCACAGGCTTCAGTGAAGTCCAAACTAACCAAAATTGTTATGAAAAGAAAATTGATAAGGTGATTGCATACCTAAAACTAAATGATTGTTACCTCTTGTGATTACTGAAATCCCATGATACACACACATTTATACAAACACACAACAAATTTATTATAGTATGAATACGTAGGTAGTGTTTCTTGTAATGAAGGAACACTTTTATACTTTTTCTTCAAATAACTTGACAACCAAAATGATTTAGCATTAAAACACCTGCTTACCAATGACAACTGAGTAACTGGTATAGGACTTTAAAACTGGACAAAATATACCAAACAACCATTTTCAGTTGTGGAACAACAGGCAAGAAAGAACAATGATTACTGTGGGAAAGAAACTAAATTAAGTGAGCTTCATTATCTCAGTGGCTTTCTAATTGGAGATATGTTCTGAATTGTAGTGCAGGGATAGGAACCTGGAGAACAATGGTCTTGCTTGGTTAAAGAGGAAGGGAACAGAATTTGTGTTTCTCTGTTTGCTCAAATTTGTGGGTCATAACACTAGATAAAAGGGAGCTACACAGACAAAGTGCTTCAGAAATCTGTATTGGGAACCCTTGAGTGTTTGAACACAGTATTTCACATGTACAGGGCAAGAACCATGAGGTCCTGTGCAGAACAACTACTGAGCAAAGACAACTTTGGTGAAAGAAAAACTACTGAGGTGCTGTGAGTAAAACAAGTACCAGAACTTTCAAAAGGTGGAGGGACATTCAAGTTCCAGCCAAGTGGAGTGTAGAGACCACAGAGCAGCCACACTACTTGGCAGAGAAACTAGAAAGGCTATGCCTCAGAAGAAGAGTTTATCCTTAGAATAAAGTCTACTCTAGACCTGCCCTAACAAAGTTTAATAAAAGACCAAAAAGAATTAAACAACTTTGATTTAACTTCCTCCCAGAACAAAATTCAATACTCTATTAAGGAAGACAGCAAAAGCCAGACACTCAAAAACATGGGATCTATAATGTTCAGCATCAAATCAGAACTTATTATATATAAAGAAGTTGAAAAATGTGACACATAATCAGAAGAAAACTCACTCAATAAAAACAAACTCAGAAATAACAGAGACAATGGAATTAACAGACAAGAACTTCAAAACAACAGTTATAAACATGTTCAAAGACTTAAGAGAAATATGGATATAGTGCAGCAGTGAGGAAAGTAGAGAAACATAGTAGTGAATAGAAATTTCATAAAAGAACATATAAAAGAACCAAAAATAAATCTGAAGTAAAAAAAAAAAAAAAACTGAAGTAAAAAGATCAGTGGACAAGCTTAACAGCAAAAGAAAGATTAGTGAATTTGAATACAGGAAAATAGAAATTATCTGAATTGCAGCAGGAACATAAAAACAACTGAAAACATTAGCAGAGTTTCAGTGTATGAGAGCATAGGAGAGAAGTTACATAGAAAAGTGTTAGAATGTGAAAGAAGTGAAAACTTTTAAGTACATATGTTTTATATGTGGCTGATATTAATTCAAGACAGACTATGATAAGTTAAGGATGTATACAACTTCTAAAACAGTTATTAAAAATAAATAGATAAAATGATTTATAAATAATAAGCTAACAGAAGATACAAAATGGAATAGTCAACATTGCTCATGAAAAATTAGTCTGCAAAGAGGAAAAAAGAGACAAAGTGCAGTTGGGACAAACAGAAAACAAAGAGCAAGAGCACAGTCTCACATCCAACTCTTCAGTGATAAATTAACTAAGTGTTCCTTTAAAGGATGAAATTGTCCTGCCATATTAAAAAACATGCCCCAATATGTGCTGATTTCAACAGACTCACATATAATGTGATAATACAGATAACTTAAAAGTAAAAAATATGGAAAAAAGATTGAAAACATTAATCATAAGAATGACCGAGTGGCTATATTAATATTAGACAAAATTGACTTTAGAAAAAGTAGTTTTAGCAGAAAAATAAAACAATGATAGAAATGTCAAATCATTTAAAATTATAAAAAAGTATGCACCTAATAACAGCATCAACATTCATGAAGCAAAAGTGGCTGGAGAAGGAGGAAGCCGCAGACAAACCTGCAATTACAGGTAAAGATCTCAACATTCTGATCTCAGCAATTAATAGAATAACTAAAAGAACGTCAATAAACATATGTAACATTTGAACCATCAACCAACACAACCTTATTTATACATATAAGTCAAAACTCCCCTCAGAATGACTACAAGACTAATTGTATCAAATGTTGCTGAGAATGTGGTGCGACTGCAGCTCTCCTACGTAGCTGGTGGAAGCAGAAATGGGACACTACTTCTCAAATTTGTCTGACTGTTTTCACAAAGTTAAACATATAACCTTACCCAGCAATTTCACTTCTAGGCATTTACCCAAGAAAAATTAAAATATATCTTAAAACACAAACAGATATGTACAAAATGTTCATAGTGCCCTGGCCAGTTTAGCTCAGTGGTTAGAGTGTCGGCCCTGGGACCAAAGGGTCGTGGGTTCGATTCCTGGTCAAGGGCAGGTTCCCCACCCCAGTCCAGGAGGCAACCAATTGACACATCAATCTTTCTCTCTCTCTCCCCTCTACCTCCTCCCTCCCTTACACTCTCTCTAGAAATCAATGGAGAAAAAGTCCTCAGGTGAAGATTTAGAAACAAAAAAACAGTGTGTTCATAGCAGCTTTACACTTGTAATCAAAAGTTGGCACTATAATGACCACAATGAGCATCAATAGGAAAATGGAAAACAAATTATTGTATATCCATATAATGAAATACTACTACTCAGCCATCAAAGGAATGAACCATTGAGGAAACCCAGAACATGAATGGACCTCAAAAACATTTGAGCCAGTTCACAGACTGTCCAGAGTGCATGATTCTATGTATGTGAAGTTCTAGAAGAAGCAAAACTAATCTATGGTGATAGCAATCGGAACAGTTTGGGACCTGGACTTGGTAATTGGGCAGAAGTATGAGGGAAGTAACTGGAAATGTTCTATCCAGTTAGTTCTGTTATAATACATGCTTTAAAAATGAGAATTTGTTCTAGTACAATTGACATATTAGGAAAGAATTTGAGGACAGTGTGGATTATTCATTTGCTTATGTGTGATTCTGTCTGCAGGAAACACTAAGTGAATGCAGGAAACTGTATCCAGCTCAACTGAGCTGCAAAGAAACACACAAACCTCACACACCTGAAACATCTACTTCTTGTGTATTATGAGCCACAACCATCTACATCAGCTGTTGCATATTTTTGTCTCATTTCAGATAATTCTCCTTCCTTCACTTCACAATAACTCACAAACTAGAACCATTCTGATGACCACTTCCATAAGCAAACCAGGTCTTTTCCAGGGTAAAGTTCCATATTTATTATAGCATTTAAGAACTTCTTAATCACCTAACATGTGCAAAACTCCACTGCTGTTTTTATTAAGCTTCTATTTATATTTACATGTCACTGACAAAGTGTTTGAATGTTGTGCCCCAACCCAGTGTTTTTGTATAAAAACTTTGATGTTTTTTGCATGATTTTGCATGGCATTGGTGAGTTTTTGGAATGTATATTTCACATTGCAGCAGAATTGACTGTATCTTGTTGGAGTATGGATTATACAGGTGAGTTCATTGGTCAAATCAAATCAAACTGTATACCTGAAATCAATATATTTACTAATAGATAAATGATACCTTATTAAAAGAATAATAACATTAAATTAGCACACTTATTTGTTTAAGGTCTATGCCTTACAAGTACTTTAGTCCTTGATTACTAGTGAGTAGCAAACTACTCACAGTCCCCTGGATGTGATATGTTCTCTTATTGCTTTCTGAACTCAACATTACTTAAATATATGATGTTCTTTCCCCCCATTTTGCCAGGTTAATTTCTACTAATGTTTTGAATTTTACTCAAAATATCACTTCCTCTAGGAAGTCTTCCTGGCTATAATTTCCTCCTCGGTTTGATTAAATGTCCCACATATATGCTCTCAGGGACTCATGTGCTTAGCATATTCATAGCTTTGCCACATTTTGTAGGAATTATTTATCGCTGCTTTGAGATCATGGATTTCAAAGTAAGAGTTGTGTGTTTTATCCCTGAATCTTTATTCCTCATTCAGTGATTGGCATGTATTTTATGCACAAAATAATATTACCGGAAAATTATCCGAATAAATAAATGAATGTACTATTTCTTAAACTAGCATATTAATTTCCTGTTCCTAATTTCTTGTCGGTTACAATTCTATGTGATTTTATAATTTCCCACCTTTAACGAAGCTGACTTGATCCTTCTTAATGATATTATGCCCTTAATCAGGGGTGTGTAAACAACCCCTTCTTCCATATTACAAATTTTATAAAGACATGTGTGAATGTTAACAGGGTTTGGGAGCTATTTGCAGTTTAGAATATCTAAATGAAATTTTTTTTTCTTGGAGGTAATCCTGTACCAGCAACAGATAAAATATTTCCCATGCCTGCGAGTGTTTGGGAGTTCCTTTGTGTGCCTACCTCTTTCTCTCTCTCCTTTTCTCTCTCTTTCTCTCCTTTTCTCTCTCTCTCCTCTTGCTTTCTTCTTTCTTTCTTTCCCCATAAAGGGAAAGTGGTGTGCATTGGGGGTGGGCAAAAGAAAAATGACAAGAAGCAAAAGCTTTGCTGCTATAGGATCAAATTCCAAGCAGAATTCCTTTGTAAACTTTCATTTCTGTGCAAGTGCAGTGTGGTGTTCGTTTTCACTGTATCTGCTCGCTTAATTGTTTCTGCCTGTTCGCTTTCATTCTGCAGTGAAAACATTAGCCTTAGGGACATTTGAAAATCAAAAGGTAAGGGAGGCTTGCCGGTTAACAGGAAATGAACAGTGGTGTTGCTGCAATATTAAAGTAAAAGTTTAGAACCAGTAGGAAAAGCCATAATTCTCGAGTCAATATGTCTTTTCTCCTTTTTGTTGTTTCCTTTGCCCTACCAAGTGTCAAAATTAAAGAAAAACATTCCATGGTTTCTACATTTTCACATGTCCAGAGTATATAAAGGATGCTGGGAAACATACATTAATGAAATTTGTCTTAGAGGCAACGGAAATCAAGAGATTTTGAGTTTGTAGGAATATCCAAAATCCAGACTTCCTGACAGTTGTAATGAATTCTTTTAGAATTATTCCTCTCCACCCTCAAACTTCCTCTTTCCAGAATTTTCTAGATAATTAAGGAAGTAAGGGGAAGGTTAGAATCTGAACCATCTCAAAACCAAAACTAACCAGATAATTATCCAACTGTCTGTTTCACTTACAATTTAGAAATATGACTTCAGTGTCTCATGTGTGCTGCTGAAGTCTGACCCCTAGTAGGGAAATTGTCTTCAGACAGAATAGAACTTGAACTTCAGAAGTTCTTTATTGCTCAAACCAGTTGCCCAATTACACTCAAGATAGAATGGATTAATTGCAACAAACATCAGTTTTGCTAAATGCTGTTCTTTTACCAACTCTATTCGAAGTGTCATTACTGTCCAGCTTCTCTCTGATCACTGAGACTAAAGATCAGCCCAATACTCAAAAACGAAGTTCAGAGGTCACAACTGGTTTTACTGCCTGTTTTACAACTACTTTCTCCACCTAACAAGAAAATCAAACAATTCAAGAAGAGAAAAGCAAAGTAATCAGCAGAGCAACGTTGTTTAAGCTGGCCCACCGGATGCAGATATTTAAAGAGTTGAGTAATGAGGTGGAAAATATCAGACTTAAAATAAATAAATAAAAGACCTGGTGTATAAACATATATAATTTATTAGACCATTTATTTTCAGCTACAATTTGAATTAATTCAAATGGACATGATGAAGAATAGTCAAATAACAATTAATTAATTTTTTCTGACTTTGAATAACAATGGATTTGGGATGGATCCAAATTTATAAGGAGCAATCATGATTTTATGTTTAATTATTTAATGGAAAGACAGCCATGCTATCTTTTGTATTATTTGCTGATGCTATATTTCATAGGCATTCCATACTGGGAGAAGTCATTTAATCAAAAATTATATTCAATTATTGATTGATCTTGTATTATACTAATTAGTTTTAAGAATAATTAACAGAGCAAGCCCTGGTCAGTGTAGCTTAGTTGGTTGGAATGTCACCCCATACACCAGAAGGTGGCAGTTGGAATCCCAGTCAGGGCACATACCTGGGTTTCGGGTTCGATCCCCCATCGGGGTGCATGCAGGAGGCAGCCCCTGTTTCTCTCTCACATTGATGTTTCTTTCTCTCTCTTTCTCTCTCTCTCCCTCCCCTTGTCTCTCTAAAATCAATGAAAAAAATAGCAACAAAAGAACTGTTGATTATAAAACATCATTTCAGGAAGAAGTGGTTCATTTGGTTACTTTACAATGATCATTCACTGTTGAGAATATGATCTTCTGGCTGTTTCTGTTACTGGAATGGGAGCAATATTTGTGGTAGGAGGTAGGGGTGCAACACTAGGTATAAATCTGTAACCGGAAAGCAAGGCAAATGTACAAATTGCAAGTTAAATACTTTGGGGGGAGGGGATATATTTTTACAGGTATCAGTTATTGTCCTTACAAGTAATAAATAATGCTAAATAAAACATGTAACTAAACAGGCATTAAAAACCTTTCACATACATAGAAGAAAAGAAACCCTTTTTCCTTCTATGCTGCAGACTGCAGGCATTTTCCTCTCCCTCTGTCAAGTGCAATTCTTTCTTGATGAATGACAAGGCAGGATAATGGGCTGTGGTCACCATGGCAACCAGACACCAGCACTGTGTGCCTAGCATTTTTTCATCTGAAAATGAAACCAGAAGCAAAGAAAAGCCGAAAATGTAACCAATAGATTAACTGATACAAAAAAAAGGAAAAAAGAGAGAAAAAAGGAACAAAAAGGCAAGTTAGATTACAACTAATTAAAATTGCAGTACCTAGTCTCTCTCTCTCTCTCTCACACACACACATTGAGCAGATATTTTAAAATTCCATTGTGACAATCATGCTTTATGTTTATTTTTTAAAATGCCTCATTTGTTTTTGAAATCTAGCAATAACTGAGTTTTTTATAAGAGGCATTTAATTTCACTAAACATTGCAATTTCTTAAGCTTTATGTACTGTCTCTGTATTGGAATTTCTAAGTTCCTTCCCTTTCTAGTGCCATCCCTGAACTATCCAGAGACCAAGGGCTTAATGTGTACCAGTTTTGTCTGAGGGCAGGGCTGGTGGGGAGAGCAAGGGAAGAAAGGCAACCTGGAGCTGAGAAATTAGAGGACAAGTCTCTGTTGACACTGGGGATTCTACATACTCCATCCACTGTGTTTACTAAGGAATCTTAGCTGCTCTTCTGTTGAGTTAAAAGGAAGCTGAAATTCTCTATTCTCATTTCTAAACATAAGAAGATTCCTGAATCCCCATTCAAAATATTGTATATTCTGCCTGTGCAATTTCCTGTCATTTACTGATCTCAAAATCTTTATGGTAGCTTTTCTGTCTCTACCTAACACAAATATAAGAGAAAACAGACATAAAGGAGGTTTTTTTTCTGAGAGTAATATCTCATTTACACTAGATATTTGGTGGAGGTAAAGAAACTGAGCTGTAAGTCAGAAGAAAAAGGTCCTATGAGGGTCTCAGCTTTGCAACCTCAGTTCCACTAGCCAGGGAAGAACATACAACCAAGCCATTGAAGCAAGTCCTGGACCCGAGCTTCAGTCATAACTCCACCCTTTGTTGATAGATAACAGGTATCAAAATATATTATGAATGAGCCAGAGGGTTTTTCACTTTTCTGAGCTTCAGGATCTTCTATCACTAAAACAGGCAAATCTTACTGACTTCATGATACTTTTGAGAAGATTAATGATAACATCTGTTGAAAGTATCTGGCATATAGTAGGAGTCAGTTAAAGATTCCTTTTTCCTGTAATCAAAACTCTCAGTTTTCTAATCTGAAATGTCGGTATTGTTCGTGTGGGTGTGGGTGTGGGTGTGGGTGGGTGGGTGTGGGTGTGAAAGAGAGAAAATGTATACATAACCACCTGTTCCAGAAGAATGTGGGTCTAATAAGTTAACTTACCAGAAATACTTGGAAAGTATGAGATGCTCATGGAAAAGGAAGTTGTCATTCAGAGATGTTGAGAAACTTCTTTTCCAGAAGAATCCTAAAGAAAGGTGTCTCATTCTGACCTGTCCTGAGATGGAGGGGAGGACTAATCAGCTAAATAAATTTCAAGGCCTCCTATCCCTTGTGAACAAAGAATGAAAGCAGGAGACCCTCTGAGCAAGCCCACAAGGTTCAGGTGGATCATCGGGGGTGTCAGAGCTGACACACATCCAAGGTGTCATCGCAGAGCACTCACAGCTTCCTCCAGTAAGCCCAGTGGTTGCACTGGCCACCCACAGCAAGGCCTAATAAATCCTTCCTTTGTCCTCATTTCCCCCAACACACACAAATACAAAGTAAACAGTTGGATCAAAGCTTTTAATGTGCTTTGTGCTGTTTTATTTGAAAAGATCAGGTCTGATATTTGAGAGGAAGAGTCCATCTGGCTAGGCTGAGCTCAAGAAGCCTCAGACAAATTGTAAACAAGACCAGGACACAAACTCCTGCCATGCCCACAGGTTGACACCGCCATCGCCAAAGCACCAACCCACGCTGGCCAGTGTCTCCTGACCACTCATGCCGAGGAGCTTATTGTACAAAGACTGACCCTCTTTACAAGCTTTTCCTAGAATTTCTTAGCACCTACATTGCCCGCAACTATTGCCAGTTTTTTAAGCTTCTATTGCCTTGAGACCATACATATTTTTTAAATTTCCAATGATAGGTGTCATGGTGCTTTACATACTGTTAGGAACCTGAGTTGTTCAAGTAAACTCCTTAATAATTTAGAGTAAAACAGTCAGGAATAAAGACTTGAGTAAAGGGGACAAATAAGTGGTTCATTAAATGTGATATATATCTATATATATATATATAGATATATAATACATGTATACACACACACACACACACACACATATATATATATATATGTTTTAAAATTCAAGGCTTGCACTTTTTGCCACCTACAGAATCTATGGAAGAGTGGCATTGATTGCATTTTCTCCATCACAACATTTATCTTGCTTGATGTTGTAATTTATACAGTTATCTGTTCTTCTTGGTGAATCATGCACTCTTTACAGATAAGGGCCATGCCTAACTTGTTAAGTTCACACATCCCTAGGGCCCAACAGAGTGCTTAGCTCATAGTAAGCACTTAAGAAATATTTGTTTAATCAAACGGATGAGCTTCAAGTCAGACACACCTATGTTTATACCGTGTTCCACAATGTACTAGCTGTAACCATGGGCATCTTTACTTTTCTGAACCTAATTTCTTATCTGTAAAATGAGATGATAATTATTTATATAATTTTTGTGACTACTAAATAAGATGTGTGAAAATGTATGGTATGTGGCATAACATAATAGAGACATAATAGCTATTAGTTTTCTCCTTTTAAATTCAATACCTATGGTTGAATTTTTAAGTTAATTGCTTGCCATTCTAAAAAGTCTTTCTTGATAATCTTTGGAAGCCCATACAATGCTAATAGAAGAGGAGTAGGTTCCTTAAAGGTTCATTCCCTAGAAAGTGGTTATGTGGATCCATTCTAAACACCATGTGTGCTCCACGTGCAGAAAAGCAAATGCCACCCACAAGTTACTAGAACAAGAGGTTGCACTGACTGGAATGACCAAGTTGATAATTTAAAAAGTAGAGACAGACTTGGGATTGTCAGTAGATGAGGGACCAAACATACATGCACAGCAGTTGAGTCATTGCTCTCAGGATGACCATCTGAGCATCTGGAGAAAAAGTCACATATGGCAAAACTGGTTTGAAGCACAGGACAAGAAAGATGAACACAGCACTAGCTGAGATTGAAGAGTGACTAACATTCAGGCAAGGTATATTCATTGGACACTACTGTATATTCATTGAACTCTACTGTATATTCATTGAACACCTACTGTATATTCATTTAACACTACTGCATATTCATTGGACACTATTGTATATTCATTGAACTCTACTGTATATTCATTGAACACCTACTGTATATGAGACAATGACTAGGTGCTTCCACATATGCATCTCCCTGAACTGAGGAGTAAACACAGGCTCAGGAGTCGGGCTGTCCAGGTTTCTGTCCAGACTATTTCACCTAATAGCTTCATGATGAGGCACATACTTAAATTCTCTTATCACAGTTTCCTCTCCTGTTAAAAGAACAATAGTAACTACCTCAAAAAATTTTTGTGGTTATTAAATGATTAAGTGCCCATGAAAGCACTTACAATAGGGCCTACACATAGAAAGCATTCAATAGATCTTAACCATTGTGGTTTGATTTATATTCACTCATTTTATTAAAATAAAAAGAGATTGTAAACTTATGACAGAAAAGAGCTCAAAAGACCTGGGTTTGAGAATCAGTTCTATCACAACCTCAGCTTCCGCATCTGAAAACAAGAATAAGAAGACCTGGTTCAAATATGTGTCCAGTTTTTAAATAGTCCATTTATTAAAACAGACCATGACTAAGTGTGTCCTTGGAGACCACACAGGTGATAAGCAGAGTCTCAAACTGCAGGTAATCAGTGTGAGGAAAATGTAGAAGCTGACCCCAGGCCAAGGTATCATGAGTTGGCATCCAGTCCCCAGAGAGTAAGACACAGACACAAGCGCCCAAGCATCAGAGATGGGAGTTGCCACAACCAACACAATAGCCCACTTAATCCTCAGACACAGGGATGCCACATTAATCTTTGAAACACACAATACAGGTGAGATTGTCGTGCTCATAGGCCTCCAGTCACTTCACACTGGCCTAAGAATAAAAATGTAAACTTCTGTGATGAGAACACAAGTTCCTCCAGGAACTTTTCTGTCTCCACTCTCAGCTTTATCTCCCACTTGAGATCACTAAGATAGTCACTGTCTACTATATATGCACATGGCATTCAAGAAATAGAGACACAAACTTTTTTTTAAATTGAATTTATTTGGGTGACACTGGTTAATAAGATTATACAGGTTTCAGGTGAACAATTTCACAACACATAATCAGTACATTGTACTGTGTTTACCACCTCAAGTCAAGATTTCTTCCATCACAATTTATCCCCCCTTACTCTTCTCCACCTTCCCCCCGCAATCACCACAGGGCTGTCTGTGTCCATGAGCTTTTCCTCGGTTCCTTCCCCTGCCCCCACGCAGCTCCCCAGTCCCCACACCCTGACATCTGTCAGCCTGCTCGCTATGAGTCGGGACACCAAGTTTTATTCTCACTCGTCTCTCCATCTGGAACACTATTCCTTTCCCTCTGTACCTGTCCAAGTTAGTCATTGCCTTGGAGTCTCAGCTAAAGGCAATTTCCCCTGCGAAGCTGCCCCGAGGCCTCCCAGCTGTGCGTGCTCTCGAGCACTCTAGGGCACTTAGCGGTCTCTATGTTTCCCCTAAACAATGACAAGTTCCTTCAGTGGGCAGAGTGTTGTTTCACCCTTGTTTGCTTGAAAAGGGGCTCAAGCAGAATAGTCAAACAATATATATTTGTTATTTGTTTGATAGCTGTATAGAATAAATAAGCTAATGAATGAGTGAAGGCAAAAATAGGTAAATATATAAATCTTTATCTATAGCCAGTTTTTTTTTTATAATAAAAACAAAGCTGATCATAGACCTTAGTATTACTACTACTACTACTACTACTACTAATAATAATAATAATAGCTATAAATTAACATCTGTCAACACTGTTCTGAGCTAGGCATTGAATGAAGAGAAAGGGATGCAGTTGAGTGAGACACACACACCTCTGCTCTCCGGAGCTCATTGTCTTATAGAAGGGGCACACGTTTATCAAATTATTGCCCAAATATATAATATATATTATGTATACAATAAATATATAAGTCCATCTTATCAGATGGACCTTGTGAGATGGAAAGTGGTCTAACATCAGTGTTAATAATTTTGAGTGCATGTATAAAGCAAAGCAGGCAGACAGAAGCATGGCCCAGAGAACACCATGATAAAGAAGAGAGACATGGCCAAGAGGAAACAAATAGCTCAGTTAATAAATAATAAATCCAAATAAGAAGAAAAATAAACACAAAACAAGGAGGAAATTACTAGTATACATACCATCAACCTCCGTCCTGTATGTCTCAAAAGAATCTGATAAATCTTTCACCTATAAGTATCTTTAGTTTGCAGTTTAACTTTTTGCATTTAGAATTTATGGAAATAATCCAATGAAAGGAAATCCTAACTTGGCTTTTCATGAGAATACACGTCTGTCCAGATCATGTACCAACGTAATGTTACCACCCTTTTGGATGTGTGGAGTGACCGAAGGCGAGAAGAGCAGGGGTTAAATGAAATTAAATGTGAGGAGCTGGAGTCAGTCACTTTTTGCTTCTGGTTCTGGTTTGATATCTACTTGTGAACATACCTAGAGTTGAATTTATGGAAATAAAGCCTTGAGGTTACACTTGGGAAAGTGGGAAAGACAGGTGAATAAACCTCCTCTGCTTGCCAGTTTCCCCAGGCAAGAGGTGGTGAGAACCACGAATAAACGAATGAGCCTGGGTTCCCCCTTTACTCCACAGATCTGTCACGGTGTCAGAAGGACCAATCAAGGAGAAATTCTTCTCTGAGATGTTAAATCTTTTCAGTCTTCAAAGTTCCTTTATTAAAGCATAATACCCATGAGAGGAACACACCTTATTAAATAATAACTTAAAGAAGCATTAATCTATCAGTTATTTTCTAATAGGCACAGAGAACTGAGCCTGAGGCCCTAAAGGGAGGAGACATGTGACAGAGCTAAGGGTTGGGGATAGGCACTGCTGAGTGGAATAATGCTGGAGAGATGTTTGGTCAACTGCCCAAGGGAGGCTCAGCCAGGGTCTCAATTGTATAAGAGCCTCTATTGGCTCTCAGTAAACAATTCCTGGCATAACACAAAGTCATTGTATATGCAAAACAGATTATTCATAGAGGAGTCCCCTGCATCAATTATACAATTAAATAAAAATATGCACATATTTGGAGCATATGGTCACATGGTCAGATGTTTAACCAGATGCAAGAAAAAGTGGTTATAAACTACATACAAAATAAAAAGTACACAAGACTTTCTTACTGCAAACATGACTCGTCCCTGCCATGTTTTCATAAGTGGGCATTACTGACTGGCTGTCAGCCCACAGCAAATTGACCAGCCAGAACTCAGCAATGCCTTGATCCCAGACTCATCACACACATAAGAAATACTAGTTTTCAGAGCTTGATAACAAAACTTTAAAAGTTATTGATAACAGAACTTTATCAACAAAAAATCAGTTGAAAGGGTGAATTACTTACTCATGGTCATTAGCTAATAATAAAACTATAATCATTGTAAAAAGTTTTTAAGAATACAAAATGATGCATACGGCTGATAGTGGGAACAAGCTGTTTAAAAAGGCAAACATATGTGACTTCAGAGAAAGGTGACTATTTTTGTATGACTTTATTTAGGGTTCAAAAGCCACTTGTAAAACTTTCTCAACATTGGCTCTGAGGTGGTTATTTCTCTCTGAGGCCCTGTGGTGGAATGTAATGGACTGACACCCACAGACGGCACAGCCTCTTCTCTTTGAAAGGTCTGAAGGTTTCTGTGACCCACACTGGAGGTCTCAAAATCGCCAATCTCAATTAATGTGTGGCATGGGGCTGTGCCTTTTAAAAGAAGATACTGGAAAACTAAAACCAAGAAGATAATGTTCTTGCTCATGATATGACTCTGCAAGCAGCTGTTTCAGACTTGGTGTTCATGAGCTCGTAACCCCACTCCCTAGGTAAAGCAGTTCACTCCTCCATAGGCACTGGCTAGTCCTCTTAGTGCCATGATCTCAGAGAGTCCAGTGGCAAAATGGCAAATACCATTTTTTAAAGGAAATGAGACCATTGTTTAAAGAAAGTGTGGGTGGATCCATGTGCGTCTTTGACACATGTGTCCAATTAAATGTGGGTCAGTCAGACCAGATTGATATATAAAAAAATAACCTAAGTAAATTGACTGTTTTGGGGATAGAGACCTAATTTGAAGAATAAACATGTTTTCCCACTGCTAGTGATTCCCCTGCAAATGTTTTTAATATATTTAACTTAGTTATGCAAAAGAGCAGACAGAATGAAATCACAACATTCTAGACCACCTAGAAGCTGCTTCTAGTTGCCCGGGAACTCGGTGCTCACCACTCCCGCACAGGCCCATCTTCCTCATTGTCTTTCCTAACCTGAAGCCTGCCTTACGAGAGAAGCTTATTTGGAGGCACTGAATAGGAACCTTCATGCAAATTTTCATCGTCTACTTTCCTCTAGATATGTTCAACAGCCTCTTCTTCTTTGTTCCCATGCATGAGTTAGGCAGGAACTCACACGGATAATTTTCCTGGGACTGAAAGCAGTTTAGAGCCAAAGAAGGGCAATCATTTCTTTACTTGTCTGTTCCCTCTTACTAGGTGAGCACTTTGAGGACCAGGATTATGTATTATCCATCTCTGTATTCCCAGGATGTAGTAGGTCATCAGTTAATGTTTATTGAATGAATTGAGTACAAAATATGGAACAACCCATTAAAATATTTGCCAGTTTATTCTATAATGTTTTAAAACTGAGGGCTTAGCATAAAGTATTGCACTGCTCTGGGCAAGAAGGTAAGTGGCTCTTTACAAGTCAGATTTATATATAATTAGATACAATGTATTCTAATGATTTGAATTGATTTGGCTAGTCTAATGCAGATGAAAGACACTCAGTCCATTGGTGTTCTTTATTTCCTTGGTGGTAATGAGTGAGATTCCTTCTAATACCTTGCTGATGGCAATTTGTATGTCAGTCAAAAGTTGGAGCCTTTCACTTTTGCAACAATGGCTGAGGGGTAAACAATAGGACCCTTAAAAACCCATCTAATCCAGTTTTGTTGTTTTATAAGCTCTCCAACTCTTCATTTTCTTTGTCCTGATGGGAAGACAGAACAGGATTTTAAAAAGCCAGAGCGAGAAACATAAGGCTTAAGGAGCTAAAGGACTTTGAGATAACGTGAATAATAAGGTTAGTATGTTAACTGCTAACCCTCCAATCTCTCTTCTCACTTTTGTTTTTACAAATATGTAAGTACATAAAACCAAGTAAATGAAAAACGTAGAGGTTCCTAATTATCTTGTGAATACTAAGATTGTAAAGATGAAACAATGCTATAACCAGTTTGTAGACCTAGGTAGAGGCTATTTTGCTACAGCAGGAAAACTGGGAGAAAAACTCACCAAAATCAATACGGTTCCTGAACTAAAAGCCAAAGGTGAGGTCACAGTTAAAAGCCATTATCTGTGATCATAAAAGTGAACTCCACTTGAAAGAGTTTTAAATTTGCATATTATTTGAGTGGAATTCTTTTTTTAAAAAAATGTCTTTATTGATTTCAGAGAGAGGAAGAGAGAGAGAGAGAGGAACATCAGTGATGACAGAGAGTCATTGATCAGCTGCCTCCTGCAAGCCCCCTACTGGGGACTGAGCCCACAACCCAGGCATTTACCCTGACCAGGAATCGAGCCGCAATCTCCTGGATCATAGGTCGATACTCAACTACTGAGCCACACTGTCCGGGTTTGAGTAGAATTTTTTAAATTAGTCTTAGTTTGTATCTAAACAGTCAATGACAACTTTTACTCAAAATTAAGCAATACTCTAATTTGAGGGGCAGTATATTTAAAGATCAAAGCAGTTCACCTGGACCCAAGGAGCTGAACTAGAGTTTGGATTTTATAAATTAAAGAAGTCCTCCAAGATTTCAAATACAGCTATAAGCTGGGAGTCAGAAAAGTGGAGTTCAAGTCTTGTCTTGCATATCTTTATGGCAATTGCTCAATGTCTCTTCCCTCAGAGGTCTCCTTTACCAAAGTGAGATAACTTCACATCAGTATTAGGCAGATAAACAAAATAATAAATAATAAAGCACTGCTCTAATCCTTTGGAAGAAATACATCATAGAAATAGAAGGGGTTGTTATTTTTAGTATGTCAGAATTGCCACAGTTTTATATCCAGTTCTAGCCATCTAACAAAAGGTGGATTGGGAAATAGTTCAAAGAAGAGCCACCTTGATGATTAAAAGTTCTTGAAATAAATGTTATTGAAAGAGATTAAAGGAGCTGGTAGTATCTGTGTCATTGAGGAATGGTTCATGGAAAATGAAATCATTGGAATTAGAGCAGTGGTTCTCAAAATGTAGTAGCAGCAACACATGGGAACTTGATAGAAATGCAGATCCCGGCGTCTACCTGCAACCTGCTGGAGCAGAAGCTCTGGGGATGGTGCCCAGCACTGTGGGCTGACAGAAACCCGAGAGAACGATGCCCCTTCCAGTCTAAGAGCCACTTAGGGAGCAGGGTGATGGTCAGGGAGAGGGAGCGGTGGGAGCCCCTGGGACGAGGGGTGAGCAGGTTCCTTTATTTTAACAGGTTTATTTAGAGATGAAATCTTGAGAGAACAGTAGTAGCAGGAGAAATAAAGTCACAAGCACACAGCAAGTTTAACTAGCAGTGTCACTTAAACACTCATTATCAGTAAAAAGAGTGACAACTTTCAGAAACTGAGTTAGAAAGGGGGACGATATGCTAACTAAAAAGGACAGAAAGAAGAAGAGAGACAGAGGAAAGAGAGAGAGAAAGAAAGAAAGGAAGAAGGAAAGAAAGAAGAAAAAAGCAAAAGGAAACGCAAGACAGAAAAAGAACTGCCGAGTCGGTGCAGGAGGGGTGGGCAGAGGGCTTCAGAGTGTCCGGGGGACTGACCCCCAGGAGCGCGGTGCGCTGGGGCCCTGCTAGGAAGCCTGTCCTCGGGCAGCTGCGGAACTGCTTCGTCACGAATTGCAGTTCATTTTAATGAAATGAGTTAAACTGAAATGCCTTGTTATGAGTATCTTTAGGCAGCTTGGTAACTAAACCCCTTGAATAGGTGTCAGGCCAAACTCCCCTTACATAACTCCCTTCTTCCTATAGAGAATTTTTACCGCAGGGAGGCACCAAGGTGCTTTTTTGCTTTGTTTGTTTATCGTTACCTTTACTTTTACTTTACTATGTGTAATAGGTAAGTACAAGGATGTATGGACATATTAATATCCTTCTATACTATGGACAAAAGATTTCCAACCCCATTTACCCTGTTTTCTCTCTCAAGGAGAATTATCTATCAACCCAAAGAGAGCAAGAAAGAGGAAAATTCAGGATTTAAAACATCAACATATGCAATAGTGATTTCAGTTCTTCACAGATGAAATATTGCCTTTTTTGGTTACCAGAAGCAAAGTATTGATTTCCAACCAGCATTCCTCTGCCACTCATTCATCCAGATGACCCTTCCCAGCATCAGTAGTTGTTAAGAAAAACTAATGTAAACATGAGACTAAGAACAAAACCCAAAACGTTCTGGATTACATTCACTTCTTTCTCTGATGGTTATTAGACTGCCAGTTTTAGGGAATGACATTTGGGATCCAAACTTCAACAAGTCACTTGACAAGGCTTCTTATAATCTTCTTTGGGCAAATTTGAGTCAAATATGTGAATAAGATGAGGCTAAGAGAAATATCTAATGTATCAGATACCTTAATGTGGATAAAAACATATTGGGAGACAGAAGAGTGGGGTTAGGGAGATGGTGGTTAACAGTGGTATGCACAGAACAGACTCAAGTGTCTTAAGAGATAGATGACAGGGGCCAACACAGCTTACTAAGAGGCTTTATTCACATAAATTCAGTATTTAGAAAAAATTTAATGTGATTATTACTTCTTCCCTCCATTTGTCAGTCCAGATCTAGAAAGTTTCATTCAATCCTGAATAACACATTTTAAAAGGCAGAGAGACAAACTGGAGTGTGGAGATTATCAAGAAAAATCAAAGTATTTGAAATAACACCCTGGGAAGATGACAAAGATGTCAGGTGTGTGTAGCCTACAAAAAAGTAGACTCTGAAGACAACATGAGTTCTTACTTTACACATCTCTAGGACTGGTAGAGAAGAGATCGAACTGACACTGTCTCTCTAGAGGTAAAATTAGGGATAAGGGAGGGGTCTCTTGTGATTCAATATAAATAAAAAGTAGTTGAACTATCTGCCTGTCCAAAGATGGAATTGTCGACCCATGAGCTGGCACATGCGGGCCAGCAGAGGCTGGACTAGATGGTGTCTATGGCTTCTCCGTTATTGAAAGTTTGCAGATCTAGCACCCAGAGGGAAATCTGGCTGAAGCATACATCAAAAATGCATTCTGAAAAACTGCATTAAAAATTTTATAACATCTGCATTCTTGCTCTTATCTATTAAACTGATTATTTAAAAACCAATGGTATGTAATTTTAACCACGTGGTTCTGGTGGCCAGAGGGTCTTGTATTCCTGGTTCCCACAAGACTTTGGCAATCAGAGGGACAGAGAGACGGTTCTGGGAAGGCACTGGGCAGAGAGCAGGCTGAGGCACCCCCTGGACTTTCTGTAAAGGAAGACTACTTGCTGTCCTGGAGCTTTGCCCCAAGGGGCAGGCTTTAGCTTTAGCATACGTCTAGTGGACTATGGAGCTATGTTCAAGGAAAACAGCTATGAATGCCACATAGGTGCTTGCCCTCTGCCTTGCTACAGCTCATTGGTATCTCCCAGAAGACAGATTATACAGGGGTGGGCAAAAGTAAGTCTACCTTGTGAGTACACAAAACACAGAATTTATTTTTGTCTTATTATTTATTGATTATTGTATTATTTATTTGTATTGCAACTGTAAACCTACTTTTGCCCACACCTGTACATTCATCTGGAGCCCCACTTTTTGCAGCTGTCACCCAGGGGATCTTGAAGATTGCCTGGCCAGCAGGGTTAACACTGGCCATTCCACAGGAATGTATATATTTATATGGTTTAAAAGCCTGAAGATCTGGCTTCCAAACAGCCTAAATCTATATGCTGATATTCTCCCCTCAGGGATGCTGACAGGTCTTGACACGCCCTAAACTACTGGGAGCCATTAAAAATACAATAGGCTGCTCGACAAGCACAAATGTTTGAGACAGTGAAGATCCAGGGCAGGGTTGAAGGGCAGGCTGCCCTCGCACTGGAGGCCACACCCACAAGGCTGGAAGAGGTGGCTGTTCTATCTACTGTACAGAAGCCAGCAAGAGAGTCAAACAAATGAAGAAACAAAGGAATATGTTCCACATGGAAAAATAAGATAAACACCTCAAGGAGAAGAATTAATAAAACAGAGATAAGTAAATTACCTGATAAAGAGTTCAAAGCAGTGGTCATAAAGGTGCTCCCCAAACCGGGAAGGAGACTGGATAAACAGAGCAAAAACTCCAACAGGATGATGGAAGAAAGAAGAAAGTGCCAAATAGAAGTCACAGAGCTAAATAATAAACAAATAATAAACAAAGTGAACTTAAAACACACTAGAGGGGTTTAGCAACAGTGGACAAAGAAGAAAAGGGTCAGTCGGCTCAAAGACGGGCAGTGAAACTTACCCAATCAAAGTAGCAAAAGAAAAGAGGAATTTTAAAAGTGAAGAGAGCATAAGGTGCTTATGCGACGACATAGAACGGACTAACACTCACACGGTGGGCCAGCGTGAGCGAGGGGAGAGGGAAGGAGACCTTTGGATTTGTAGAAATAATGGCTGAAACTTCTCTAACCTTGGGAGTAAACAGACATTCAGCCCAGGAGGCCCAGAAAGTTCCAAATGAAGGAAACCCAAACAGACCTCACCAAGACACGTTATAATGAAAATGTCCAAAGGTAACGAAGGAGAAAATATTGGAGGCAGGAAGAGTTTTATTTACTTTTAATATCCTTGTAATGGAAGAGCCAGTCAACCAGTGTTTCTGATCTTACAGAAGACCTGGCTGAACCGCAGGAAACAATTATTGATAAACTTAGATCTAGAACATGGGAACGTGGATTCACAAAACTAAAACTTTGAATATGCCTTTTGACATTCACTACCTGACATATTTTCTATTCCCTGATGTTGATTGAGATCACTAATTGATTAATTCAAGTTCACTGAGTACAGCTCAATATCATAACCCATTATTCTATAATAATGGTAGTACTTTATGAGAGCAAGTGTTTAATCATATTACAAGTGAATGGAGAAGTTTTAAGAGTTCCTTCTCTAGAGGTATTCAAAAATATCGTGATCATCCTACTATTTGCTAGGCCACACTTTTCCACTCGATCTACCATTATCACAGTATGAGCAGAGTAAGAGAAAACTCTGGAAATAACAAATGCTGATGGCCTCATTTGTGCATTCCAACTGCACTACACTTTGATTTTCTCCATCTCACTACTGTGTGCTACGATATCACTCTCTTCAGTGCAGTACTTGACCCTATGTACTGATAGTGGGTAACAAGCATTTAAATGCCTCTAAGCATTGGCAAAAAAAAAAAAAAAAAAAAAAAAAGGTCCTTTTCAGTCCTTGAGTTTATTACAAGTTTTACACTGAACAGATTTACCTGGTGTCAGGAAATAATCCTGGCCCTTTGGCAGTTAATATCCCAAGGAGTAATAAGAGAAGACTAAAGTGAGAGTTTTCTGATAGGCTAACTTAAGTGACTTAGGTAATTAGGTACAAAAGATATAATCAGAACTAAGGTAAGCCTCATGTCCCATGTGGTTTTTTACTAATGATTAAGTTGAACAGTTTCATCCTGAGGAACTCTCCTCTCTGGGCATATCCCTGCCACTTAGGGATGCCCCTCATGCTGAGTGAGGTTCACACCCCCTCATGTAGCTCCAGAACATTGTAAAATTTCAGTGGGCTTTGTCAAACCAGGGCAACAGCCCCTCCAAGTGCTGAAACAGCTGGCCAATCTGTGCACAGGGTTAATAACAATAATCACACACAAGCACATACACGATCTTTTTCAGGACTGGCTTGTCTGAAATCTTGGCATCATGAAATGTCAAATGAATTTAAAATGTAATTATCTGAGCCTCCTGAATGAAGAGAAAGGAAACTGGCAGAGGAATAGAAATACTGTGATATTTGACATTCCACATGTTGCTAGCTACACGCTGTCATCCTCAGGGTTAACGGAGGCCAGCACTCCATGATCAGGTAAGTAGAGCACCACTTCTCCAGCACTTCCTTTATGAAAAGAATATCTTAACAGAATGTTGATAATAGCAATATTTTGCTAAAGATTTTTTTTTTTTTTTTTAGTTTTGAGTATCATTTAAAATCTAGGAACTTAAAAATATACACAAACCAAATGTTGATGCATTACAGGACCTGCATGTTATGATTTCCGTATTGCATCTGGTAACTTCATGTTATTAGCTACGCTTGCTACAATTTGAAACAGCTTGACAATATTTGGTATTTATTAAAATGTAAGTGACAAAGCAGATAAGAATGTTCAGACATTGGATTACTCCATTGACTAAATGTTCCAATACAGTATCTATTTTTGTCAGAGCAATGGTGACTCCTGCTGTGGAATGCTGAATGGAATATTCCATGGCAGGGTTTGGGGGAGCTTACAGAAAGGAAATTGAAACCAAATCACTGGATTTTTCATTCACCTCTCCAAAAGCAACAGGTTGCCAATACTTTCTAAAAGAAATTCTGATCGTTTTGGCACATAATTATTAGAAGATTATCACTGCCAACTATGTATTCAGTATCTATTATTGGATCTATAACTTCACTTATGAAAACTGTACTGCATGTTTGGCTTTGCTCTTGGCTTGGGCTTGTTTTGGTTATGAACATCATGTGATGAGCCTGAGCGTATGTGACATGGCAGTGAGTGTGCGCAATGCAAGAGACATTTTCCTGACGGGAACTTTTATTATTTATTCTAGAGTAAAGAAGGCTGGAAGGTAGGTAGATGTCTTTAAGGAGCTGAAGGGATTGAGTTTAGAAAGAGTGGAGACCAGCTGTTCTGTCTCTCCACAGAGAACAAAAGAAAATGGGATTATATGACAGCATGAGGGATTTGGAATAGAAATAAAACAGAATTTCCCAACTGTGTAGGCTCTCAAACACTGAAATGCATTTTGAAAGAAGTGTGTGAACATTAGTTTTATTTTGATGCCCTAAAAAAGTGGAAAGACAGATGTTCACTATGTGGTCTTCCATGGCTGCGGAGTGAACTAAATGATTTATGGTTCCTGGATTTTCTCCATCTCTGAGTTTCGGAATCTAGAAATGTGTGGTGTTGGTAACTAAGAGAGCTAACTTTTTTAAAATGGTAGCTAACTTTTTTTAATGGTAATTATTTCTCATGGGGACAGAATGGCAATTTTTACCTGTACTATGAAATATTAAACTGAATAGAACATCATGTAATAAGGTGGGTGAGAACAGAAAATGCACAATGCACTCATCCTTTCCTCCCACACCACTGCTGCTATTGAGTACTTCAAGTTCAAAGGCAAAATGTTCATCCCAGTGATGTGTGGAGTTCAACACATGTAAACTGAGTTTAGAATTTGTAAGAATGTGGTTAGGGCTTCTGAGGAAATGAACTCTCTCTTTACACACACACACACACACACACACTATATATATATATATATATATATATATATATATATATATATATATATAATGTTATATATTGTCAAAAAATTTGCACTGAAAATGTATCTATAATGTGCTCATTTAATTATCACAGAAAATTGAGTACATGGGATACAAACTGATCCAAATTCAATTCTTGCTTTAAAAAAATTATGACCACAATGGATGTTGGTTGTCCCTTAACTTGAAGATAATTGTATTTTCCATTTTCCTGAGACACCTTCAGGCAGCAAAATAAGCACCGTGCTAGAGTCAAACACCTGGTGTCACATCTTACCTCAGTTATGAACTGGCTGTTTGCCTGGACAACTATGTGACTCTTAAATATCAGCTTATATTATGAGAAATAAAAAGTAAAAGGAAGATACGCTAAACAGTTTATTTTAAAATTTCTCTT
The DNA here is from genome assembly GCF_054644295.1 of Miniopterus natalensis. NCBI lineage: Eukaryota > Metazoa > Chordata > Mammalia > Chiroptera > Miniopteridae > Miniopterus > Miniopterus natalensis. The sequence continues at coordinate 1,784,600 of NC_142100.1, forward strand.
TTTGGTTCTAATATGCTATCAGTTATCAATACCAAAAGCTCTTGATCTCTGAGTTCACTCTAAGATTATGTATGTTCTCATTGGTTAATAGTTCTCAACTCTGGCTGCACATTATAATCACCTGGGGAGCTTTAAAAAAACTCAGAATTCCCAGACTACAACAGTTATGTCAGAGTCTTTTGAGGAAGAACCCAGGTATCAGTATTTTTTAAATTCCCCAAGTGGTTAGAATGTGCAGCTAAGGTTGAGAACTCCTGCTTTGGGTGCAATGCAGGGAGAGGAACTGAAATAATAATATTGTTACTTCACTATGAGCACAAGAATTGTGTCTGATATTGCTCCCTCCCATATCCCCAGTACCTAACAAAGTGTCTGGTACATAGGAGATACTGAAGAAATAATTACCGTTTAAGAGAACTTTGGCAATTCCCTAAGAAGAAACAGTCTTCTCAGATCTGATATTTATTTTGATTCTTCTCACTGAGTAACAGCACAGCTCTCTAATCTTGTTTGCCATCCTACACAAAGTAAAGTGAAGCAACGGGTACGCTATTGCAGGGATACAATTCAATCCTTCTTGGGATGAAAGTAAGGAAATCATCTATCCTCACATTCTCTACAGAGGAGGCCCTTTGGAATCTAAAGACATGTCTCCTACATGACTCCACACATTTAGGTGGAAATAAAGCAAAACCCCTCAGTGTTCAGGTGTGTCATTTACTTATTCCACCAACACTTATAAAGCACTTACATCGTGCCAAGCACTGTGATAGACTAAAGGAGACTTTCTGGTGAGGGCTTTATGCTAAAATTAAACCTTAATACCCTGGGCATCTTTACATGTAATAAGTTAATTTACTTTTAATGCGTATAGTACAGTTTCAGTTACATATCATTCCTGGAAGAATTGAGAAAATAGTAACTCACATAGTTGTTTTGCTCTGTGGTTCAGATGGCAAACTCCGGCTAAGAAAGGCTGCGAGTGCAGGGGATGAAGTGATAAATGAAGCCAGTACTTGTCCTTTAGAACAGTATTGTCCTATTCAGTTTTCTTGAAGATAGAATTGCTCTTTTTTCTAAGCTTTTCAAGAGGGTGGCTACTAGTTACATGTGGCCAGAATACCTGATAAGTTAAAATTTAAATCTTATTTAGTATTCATTTAAATTGAAGTAGCCACCTATGGAGAGTGGCTACCCCACTGAACAAGGCATCTCTGGAATCGTGTATTCAGATGGAGGTACTGGCACGTAGGTTGTCATAATCGGGGGCCGTGCTAACAGGAGGTAAGCACAGAGTGGAAGCACTTAGGAAAGAGGCCAGTCCTGGGGGAGGCAGCAGGCTGAGGGGAGGCTCCCAGGAGGGCATGGCTTCAGGACGAGGCGCGGAGCCTGGAAGGGGCGGTGGACGGCATCCACAGAAGACTTTGGTGTGAGATAAGACCCAGGACACAAAAGGACATTAACAAACGACAACTGCACACGGCAGCACCGCAGAGAAGTGGGAAAGAGGGCTTGGTCCGCCCAGAGGAGTGTCGGGCCGGCACCCAGGAGGTGAAGGGCTCCGGCTGTTCTGATGCTGCGAGGACGGCCGGCGTCCCACGAGAAATCTGAAGCGGGGCAAAGGGCTGATGCTGCGACGACACCTGTGGCTTAGGGAGACTTTCCCGGGTGCCACTGGGCAGCGTGGGGAAGCCGGGGACGGAGCGCGCAGTCCAGACGAGGAGCCAGGGCCGTCTCCACCGCAGCTCCATAGGCGGTGGGAGGCAGACGTGCCCGAAAACTGGAGGAAGAAAAAGCCCAAAAGACTGACCTGACTGACTGGCCCTGGCAGGTGAAAGGAGAAGAGGTGAGGGTCACACCTGGCTTCCGACTCGGGTAGGCGATGACCACACTCGTCGAAAGGCAACAGGCTCCTTTAGCTGGTCTCCAAGTTAAAATTTTCCTGTCCTACCAGATTATCTGCTCCTCAGGGATTCTGAAGCCAGCTTCGGTATACCAAGTGAAAACAAATTTTGAGAGCATGCTCTTCCAAGAAATCAACACAAATTCACAGTTGATGCAATATTGCTTTTATTGGGGGTTCAGGGGAGGGACATATAACAAAGTCTCATAAAATGTCAACAAAGTCATATTTTGTGCTTGGCTACTTTTTTTAAAAAGCCCTGTTTATTTATGAATTCGTTTAATGAGAACTGTGTGAAATAAGGCCAGTCATCATTTTGAAAACCTGAGCCGTGGGGAGGTCTGCGTCTGACAATGCCAGATGTCTAAGTGCACGTTTTCAACAACCAAACATCAGGCACTTCCACGTCTCGATGTGTGTCCTTCAGCAGACCCTGCTTACCGGACTCCTTCAAGACAGGACTGCGTTTTGACTCTCTGTTATCCAACTGACCACTTTATTAATCATTACTAAATGCCAACTGAATGCAAAGGGGCTGGTAAAGAAGAGGGAGATTTCCTCAATTCTAGCTTTTTATGGCTGAAGTATTCTTGACTCGACACACGGATAAGTGAGGATTAAAATAGCAAATAACCACTGATATTTTCAAAAATAGGACTACTGAAACAGTCATATATAAATATTCATGCAGAAGCACTTATAAATACATACTCTGCACAAAATTGGTCAAGAAAAGACTCTGAAGATCTTATTTGTTCAGGTGAACTAAGAATTTCAAATAACTTAAGAACATCACTGACGATATTGTATATAATAGCTTGGGCCATTATGTGATTTGGGGGGATGATCGTGGACAGTTTCTGGGTCTAAAGATGTTTACAGGTAGTGATTTTTCACATTAACATGGGAAGCCAAAGAGGTGCAAAACTTAAGCAATCGACTAGGCGTAATGCTCCCAGGTCGCCAGGATAAATGTCTTCGCTGGTCCAATTCCAGGTCACACGCGACCGAGGCAGGGTGCGGGGAAGAGCCTCTGGGTCGGACTGAGGGCCCGGCGCTGCCAGTCGCGTGTGCGATCTCCGCAAGGCACTCTGTGCATTTATCTAAAGTGCAGAGAGGACATCGCATTAGATGACCTTTAACCTCCCCGTCCCTTTTTTTTTTCTTTTCAAAAATTTGAGACTTCATGCAGACCAAATTAAAGAATCTCATCAAAGTCTGGAAAAAAACACAAACCCTAAAATATTGATAAACTCTATTCCCCAATATCCTTAATTTTCTATTAGGAAAATACATTCTATCACTCTATTGAAATTTAACCAGAAATATGAAAAATTTGAGGGGATAATTAAATGAAATAGCTCTTTGTTTACCACAAAAATATCAAGTAATATAGAAGTGCTAAGATAATGATTGCAATATTACGACTTAATGCCTTAGATCAGCGATTTCAACCTTTTTCATCTCATGGCACATAAACTGATTACTAATATTCTGCATCACACCAGAAATATTTTTTTTGTCAATCTGACAAAAATATAGGTATAATTTTGATTCATTCACACTGGACAGCTATTGTTGTTTTGGTTATCATTTTTTACTTGACAGTCTAAGGGAAAAAGGTCAGTGCCCCTGAAGAGTCAGGCGCTGCATGTTTTAAAAATTCTTGCTGCACAGTGGTTGAAAATCCTGCCTTAGATAATGAGCTTTGCGATTGCAGTTCTGAATGTGAATCCTGTATGTGGCTGTTTGGCAGGTTACTTAACCTCATTAAACCTCAATTTTCTTAACTATAAAATGGTAATAATACCTATTTTTCAGAATTGTTGTGAGGCTTAAGTGAGTGAATATATAAAATGCTTAACATATAGTGAGAATTCAATAAATACCAGTTATTATTAGGTTAACAGAATAATCATAAGTTCTCCTATTATTACCAGTCCCTCTGTCTTACTTTAATGGCAAACCTGGGTGAGACAGGGCAGGTGTGTGTGTGAAGTCTTACCATGTATGTACAGACACACTGGCATTAAAAGTCCGGAGTGAAGTGAACTAGGTGTGTGGATTTGCAATTACTAAAGTCCCCATGAGGTTACTTCCTCCATGGCTTTGTTCTCACAATAATGCATCTAAAAGACACTATTGTCTCCTTTCCTTCCATTTATCTAATTCTTTAACACCCTTTCAGATTCACTGTATAATTTTCTCTTTAAGGGAACTTTCTTCCCTAAACAGACCAGTTTAGGACAGCTTATGCTGAACTCCTCTGAATTCCTTGTTTACATCATTTGTTTTGGTTTGGTTTTGGTCTTACCATCTATTGACCTGATTGCTACTTATCTTTTCAAAAGTTTATGTACCCGTCTAACTAGATTTATACTCCTTCGAGGTAGCGACCATATCCACAGAACCTAGCTTGCCTACTAAAAGAATGGCTGCTTGACTGACGTCAGGAGGGATATTGTGGTACCTCTGTGCTGCACAGTAACTTTCCACCATCATTTTATCTTTTGGATTGCTGTGCTTTATATTCTTTAGGTCACTCTTAAGATCAAACTCTGTGTGTGGCTAAAAATCAATCTTATAGCAGTCATTTTGTTCCTTAAAACATTAACAGATTTGTGCAATTTCTATATTAAAAACTGCATTAAGCATATTTATACTAGGAAGAATTTTAAAAAATAAATGTAACACTAAATTTAAATTTGAACAGAGGAATACAAATGAGGAAATTCCTTGGCTCATTAAAAATCTAGACAGCTTTAGCCCTGGCTGGGTAACTCAGTTGGTTAGAGTGTTGTGCCTACATGCCAAGGTTTTGGGTCGATCCCTGGTCAGGGAACATACAAGAATCAACCGATGAGTGCATAAATCAATGGAACAACAAATCTCTGTCTGTCTCTGTCTTTCTCTCTTCCCCTTCCTCTTTCTAAAAATCTATTAAAAAAATCTCCATGGCATTATTTTCTCTGTTTCTTGAAACGATTGCCATTTGTTGTGAGTGTGCTGCTGAGCAGGAGAGGTGTCTTCAGGTGATCGCTTTGTTTCAAATTCCGAGTGGGCTTGGGCATCCACTGGTGGCACTCTCTGCGGTCTCTGCCCTTTCACTGAGCAGGCCTTCCTGAGGGGGCTATCGGACCAGCTGAAAGGAACATCAACACAACTAAAAAAATGACAGAACATGTCACAGAAAGTTATCGCATTGACTGTTCAAAAAATAAACATAAATGTAATGATACTTTAGCACATATTACTTCTAACTGCGTGAGATGCTGCATCACCAGACAAACGTAGCTCTGGTTGTTCGCCTCGCTGAGAAGCGGCCCGGCCACAGCGCCACTGGCGTGTGTGCGCAGCACGTTAGCCACCCTGGGAGGAAATGCCCTGCAAGAGAGCTTCAGGTTGATCCAACGGGCAACTTACTGAAAGGGGGCACACAGGAAAACACAAGAACACAGGCCATTAAGGACACGCTCAGATATCTAAAGACTAAATGCAAAATAAAATAACCATGGGTATGTAAGTGCTCAGCAATGCAGGAGTGAATGAAGTCACTAGGCTTGCTAGGAGTTAATGTCAATTCCTTGTATTTATATTTGTAGTGCCTGGCTCAGAGCATGACAAATGGTGCCCAATAAAAGAACAAGGGAGGGAGGGGAGGGGAGGGGAGGGGAGGGGAGGGGAGGGGAAGGAGGGAGGGGAGGGGAGGGGAGGGGAGGGGAGGGGAGGGGAGGGGAGGGGAGGGGAGGGGAGGGGAGGGAGGGGAGGGGAGGGGGGAGGGAGGGGGAGGGAGGGGGGAGGGAGGGGGAGGGAGGGGGGAGGGAGGGGGAGGGAGGGGGGAGGGAGGGGGGAGGGGGCAGAAGCATAGGGTGTGCAGAGAGCACCCAAGCAAGTTCAGAGATTGGGAGCCCGGGAAATGGGCTTGCTTAAATCAAAAAGAGATTATTTATCTATCTGGTTTTAGAAAGTGGGGCAAAGCAAATTGCAGGTTTTGAACATATTAAGGTTTAATTTTGGAAGTGTAGTATGTTAATATAACTATTGTAAACTTTTGAAGGGAACGTTAACATGATCCAAATAATTTAAGTGGAAAGGTAAAGATGAAACTCAAAGATGTCAACCCAATGAGAACAACAAACCGTACAGCAAGAAATTAAATGAGGGCATTAGAATTAAAGAATACGCTCATAAAATAGAGAGGCAGATGCTTTTCTGGGTTCCTTCTATGTTTATGCTGAAGGAAATGGGCTTAGAACTCAGATCAAGCATTTCCTCCTCTCACTGTAGCATTTTTTGTTCTTCAGCTGTTCCTCTTTTCTCTCATTGCCTTTCCTAAAAATGAACTTTACTGTTTTAGCATCAAGACCACAACATGCTAGTAAATACAGTACCTGGAGGTGGAATCAAATATAACTTTAAAGGACAACTGTTATTACAAATAGACTCCGGACTCAAGCATCCTGGAGCTGTTCTTGTACCTCAACTTTAAAATAGCTTAAAAAATTCTTAGAGCTGTAAAAGAATTTAGAGACCAACTAATCCAACCCACTCATTTTACAGATAGGAGTATTTGGGAAGAGCTGTATTAATGTTTCTTTTATTACACAAAAGATGTTATGAATGAAATTCACTTTGCAGTTGGATTTTAATTGAACTGAACCTTTATTGTCAGCCTCTTCATTAAGCCAGCACAGTGAGATGCGTAAAGGGTTGGTGCACCAGGAGGGATGTGCCGCCACATTCCACTGCCTTCTGCCCTAGCACTTTGGGTGCATTAAAGGCCTTGGCTCTCTAGATGGCAGGTATGGTATACATTTCCCCCCAAAACCTGTAAAATAATCTCTTGTTAAATATTGTTAATAGGCATTTTTCTGTTCTGGCCAATCATGTAATAACTGATTCTGGATAAGTAATTAAATAAAATATACATCTTACAAACTTTAGAATTTATTATTTTATAAACATAGGGTGGGGGGGTGGGGTGTTAATCCTTTGCTACCCATGTGGAAGACTCATTTGTGAATAAATTAAAATGTTATTGTGTTAAGGAAAGATGTTTCACACAATTTGTGTGTGACTCCTTTGGGTAGCTTAATAAAAGGAAGTCCAGATGAAAAGTAAACAGGTAAATTGCTTTGGTGTATCATAGATATAGCCCCTAGAAATGTCTCTTTTATAATATGGATCCCTCTTTTAAAATAAATTTGAAGAATAAATAGTATAAATTAGTGAACCACCATATTCTATGTGTCTATTATGAGTCAAATGTTTAACAAATCAGCTTTCTTTGGTGCCTATGTTTACTTAATTGAAATGAGTAATATCTCCTATCACCTCAGCTTAGCTTCCCTTGGAATCTTTTTGCTTCCTGAACATACAAGCATATATTGGGACCCTCACGTTGGCTCGCTCAGGACCCCTCTGTGATCTGAATATGATGATTCTCCAAATTTGCATCAAGAGCATCATCACCTACTGTGCGCACAGCAAGAGCCAGTGGCCAGGCTGCCCAGTCAACTTGCTGTTGCTCAGCCTGGATTTCTCCTTAATAGCTAGATCTTCAGGGTTCGGCTCTATGGAGAGGGAGTTGCAGTCCAAGGACCCATTACACTGAGACACCAAAAGGGCTGTTATTGCATCTGTGATCTAGGCGGAGTTTCAGTGACGCGTCATGTTCCATGCAAAATGGAGGAAAATTAGAAAAGAAGTTATTATGGTTATGAGTGTGTTTACTTTGAATAAGTTAAAATGTTATCTCTGCCTAAGGCCATTTCCCTGGCATTTTATCTCATTATTTTAATAAAGGAAATGGACTTCTGATGAATAATATCTACTATTCTAATATTCACCCTTACTCCAAATTGTCCAAAGTTAAAATGAAGATTAAAGCAGCAAATATTTTACAAATAATGCGAAAGTATCTGCAATGACAACTCTTTTAGAGATGATTAATTGCCAACATCTAGGTTACACACATTCATTCTTGCATGAGAACACAGATCATAGAATCCTTTTATTCTTATGTTAATTAACAAGAATTTTTTTTTAAAGTTGACTTGAAAACATTCTACTCAGGATCCATGTTAAATGATGAGAAATGCCAAAGGGAAAAAAAAAGTCTCAAGTAGGCAACATGTAAAGCAACACACAACTACATGCACATTAGTATAATTACACATTGCAAATTATATCGGATGTATCTAATATCTAATTTTTTTGAAAGCTGACTCCACTTGAGATTTCAGTAAGAGCATCAACATTTTGCAGGTGGCTCATTCTGTATAGTATTCAAAGGGAATTATTCCTCCAATGTGCTTACAACCCTCAAGTAAAAGCTAAAGTTCTCCCTTAAACGCCAATGAAAAATAACCCCTGGGAATATAACCTTGATAGATAAAGCAAGGGGGTGGGCTCCACCAAATATAACATTCGGCATGGTTATTTATTCTGTTCCTTCTGTGCATAGTATTCTTATTAGCTTCAAGCAGTAAGAAAAAAACCTTAAACACAAGCCTCATTATAGACTGTGGAGAAGGCTTCATATATATTCTGCAGCAATTATATGAAACAATAAGGGGTTCATAATTTTTCAGATGATTTTTTAGATCAACTGATAAAAGAGAAATGTGTAAGTGAATAGCAGATTATATCTTTGAAAAGAGAGGGCCCTACATTAAATTCTGTTCCTATAAAATGTATGATTAATTTGCCCTGAAGAGGGTACCAGATCAGAGCTGCATTTTGAGAAACAGGCTTCTGCCCTCATCTTTCCGTATGAATCAACCAATCGTCAAACAGCCAAATACATTTGTGATCATGGAGAATGGAGTACAGTATTCAAGCTGATTGGATCCATTTTCTTGATTCCTCCTTAAAGATGTCTGTTAATTAGGGCTACTATTTAATTATTTAATTAGCTGCACTCTTGTGTGATGAAGTATGTTGTCTAGCACACACTTTATCATGCTGTTGCTGTTCAGTGATGCCTCTACAGTTAGCAGTTTCCTTTGTTCTGTTCAGTAAGTGATTTTAGAAAAGGGATGGGCTAGGAAGGAGGAGCCTTGAGGTTTGTAAAATAAAATTATACATTCCTGGTGCACATGCAAAACTTTATGTATTTACATGAATTCCTTTTTAGAAATTAAGTTGCAATTCCATTTGGAATAAGCTAAGAGGCACATGTTGGTGACTTCGAATGAAGCCAGAACGATATGACCCAACCTCAAACATCTCTCCGGTGTATTTCCACTGCAGTGCAATGGTAAAACAACGATTTAATTTTTTTTTAATCAGCAAGGAATGTCTTTAGCAAGGAAGAAGTAAATTATGATAATTACTCTGAATAGTCGGATCCTTGAGCATTACTAATTAGCATTTATTGCCTGGATTATAGAACAATACATGTGAAACTGAACTGCAATTGCTCTTTTACGCTGAAGAACTGAAAAAGGCAACGGAGCAAAAAGGCAGTATCATCAGTAGTTGAGTCAGTAGTTCACATCTCCGACAGTGTGCAGAATTCCTCACTTTTCAAATATAAAAACGTGGCCTTCAATATATTTGGCCTATTTATTTTTGGTGTTAGCCACTTATTTACATATGATATCATAGTCATGGGAGACTAATGAGTGGAGAAACATTTTGGCTATGATGTCATTTTGGGAAAATTTTATCCATTGTGAGAGTTCAACACTAAAGAACATAAAAATCACCATTTCATAAAAGTGTGAATTTCCCTGTAGAAATTTTTAACTTAAAGATAAAATAAAGAATTCAGTTCTTGGGTAATAAAATTTTACACTCACCTCCCTATTCCATTTAGGAACACTGCAGTTGAAAATAATTGAGAAAAGGTCATTAGTTTCTGGCTCGAGCCTTTTTTCATTAAAAATTTGTAATAAAATAGATTCTAAAATTAGAAATAAATTAGATATTAATTAGCAGACCAGCATCAGCCATGTAAATAAATGACACACTTATAATTTGGCAACTGAAATTCCTAAATAACCTGGAAGGTAGGAGAGAAAGAGGAAAAATGGACTATTCACCCTTGTCCCTGCAGTCTCACCGTTTCCCCCACACCCACCGCAGTGAGGAGAAAAGAGCAGCAACACATGAAGCCAGTGGTATCCACAGCCACTAGTCTGCCCAATGTCTTTATGGATTCTCTACCTCGATCCTTTCAGTTTGAAGGAGTAAGTTTGACTAAATATGTGAAGAGATTAAACAGGCTGGTGATGAAAATTAATTCTGCTGAATGAGCAGTGCATTTGGATTGCAGAGATGCAAATCAGATAATACTTTTCCTTTCCTTTGACATACCAAGGGGATTAGTTTAGAACGTCAAATTTGATTTTGTTAGAATATATTAGCAGTGTTTTAATTAATACCAATTAAACATTTTCTTTCCCTGGGGCTTGATATATCCCTAATGCATTCTAAATCCTCTGTCTTTTATCCATCCACGGCCCCCACCCTACCAAATCGCCAACGCCTTTGTTACATTCTTCAGACTTTTACTGTATTCAACAGAAAACTATGAGCCCTTTGCCTAGAGGTGTCTTGCCCATAAAATTAGTTCCCAGTTGCTGAATTTAAAATGAGCACTGTTCATTAGTACAGCTGATTTTTTTTTTTTAAAGGTGGGATTAGGGACTCAAACATAAACATTTTCTGTGTTTCTCTTTTGGGGGAAAATGTTGCGAAAGGCGTTCTGGCTGGTTGGCATCACTGGGCTTTATTCTCACTAGAAGCTTCCTAAATTTTCAACTGCTTTGATTTTGAGCTGGTACTTCTTAGGAAACAAGCAAAAAAAAAAAAAAAAGAATAAAAAAGGAAGGGGGAGGACCTAGTTAAAATATGGTGAGCCAGGACGCCCTGTGGACCGAACTGTAGCTGTTCCAGGGAGGTGCTGCCTCGCCTTTCACCCATTATCCCTCCTTTTCTCTCCGCTTCCTGTCTTTCTGTGTCCCAGAGCTCCAGTTCACTTCTTTCTCTTTTCTTCCTGCAATGCACACCCCCCCTCCCAAATTCCCCGCCTTATTTTTTTTTATCTGCCAAGCTGGATTTGCACTTTTAAAGATCAGTATCAATAATGCCCTGCTTGTTTCGGTTGCACTCTCCCTTTAAAAGACAGCCCCCTCTAATTGATGCGTCTGGGCTAGTCTAGACTGGTAGTGATTGAACCAACCACCAATTATGTTATTCATTTCACTGAACTTCACTGATGGGCTCCGTGAGGAAGAAGGGGTGTTGAGAAACCTATCCTTACACTGAAGCGGTTCCCTGCTGAAAAATAAAATCCTGTGTGTCGTTATGCACTGCTAAACGATTGTGTGATCAGTTGTATGATAGCAGCCTCAGAACGAGCAATCCACTTGAAAACATGTAAAAAACCGAAACAGTGCCTTGGAATACAAACTGTACCACTTGTATTAAATTACTATTCTTTTATAATTTAAAATCAAGGAATAATTATATCTAGCAGGTTTTTATTGACCCATGCATACATTTTCATAAAATTAACTGCAGATATATTTTGACTTCTAAAAGCACCAAATGTTTTTGCAAATATTTGATATGAACTATGTGGTAATATAGATCCATAAGTTAAACAGATGCCTTTCCATAATTTCCAAATACCTATGCATACAAATCAGCTAAGATGGGATAGAATCATTAATCCATTCTATAGAAACCAAAAGATGACTTAAAAATCAAATAACTTCTCTTTGAAACACATTCAGACTATCAAAGCCTGGAGAGTGATATTTAAATATTACAAGTACACAAGAGGTTTCAACAAAAGGGATGGTACAATTGTTCCACAGTTCATCTTCTCAATTCAATTTGCTGATACAAAATGGTTCCTTGACTATGATTTGGAGTCAATGACTAAAATTGCAATGAATATTTAAAAACACAAAAACAAAAACAGGGAAAGAAGAGTTTTAACCTTTGACTACATGCATAAAAAAGGTTACAACCAATATAAAGTCTTTAAATGAAGAAAGCATTTGAAGTCGGGATTGATTTAGGTATTTTTCAAAAATAGAAGACAAATGTTGGCCCAAGAATACTAAAATTGTTTGAAGGAAATTGTATATTGGAATTTTTCACAACAAAGGAAAGGTAAGTTACTGTTTCTCTTTTCTAACTATGAGATAGATCTAAATCACTGAAATTGTTCTGTTGCAAAATATCACATTTCAGAAAACTACACACTAGGTAATGCTAACAATGACCTTAAAAGAAAATAATTTTAAATGTACAGTTTTGTGTTATAAATAACTACATTGGATTGAGTTTAAATCCTGATGATTTTTCCCAATTTTTAACCAAGAGTTAATTCTAAAGGACACAATACTTTTTGTGCGTGCTGTTATGGTTCCATATATAAATTTCCAATCCCTATTACTTTTAAAATCACCGTGCATAGCATTTTAAAACAGATGGGCAAGCAAGGAGGCTATATATCTCCTTTTACTTTAAGATCTTGCAAAGAAATACAAGTTTAGTCTTTATTAACACCAACATTCAATCCTTCATCTGGAATAACAAGAGTAAATTTTTTAGCCTGTCAGTACTTTAGCCCAAACTACTGGTTCACCCTTATCTGTGTCTGCTGTTCACTGTCTAGCCATGTATGATACCCATGTGTGGGAACTGAATCTACAATGTGTCCACATGCCCATTTTAATTGGGCACGATTTTAAGGTTAACTGTTGGGTTTAAAAGTTGGAAGCACGGGGCATGCCGGGACTTCGGCGGGTCTGTGCCGAGGCCGAGCGCCAGCACCGCGCTGCCGCTGGGCCGGCCCGCACGGAGCGCCCAGCAGGGGCCGCGGGGCCCGCACGTCGCCAGCATCACCGCACAGGTCCCCGCACAGGCCAGCAGGCCGCTTTGACCGGCACCGACCTAGTCACAGATGCAGGGCGGCCGCCCCGGTCACCTGACCCCACCTAACAATGAAACCTCTGAGATGCGCTCGGTCACTTCACACAAACTTTCTTTCCTCTTGTTTTTGCTTTAAAGAAAAAAGTTCCACCAAATTTCTGGGATGCTAAAGCACTGCTCGCAGCTCCCAAGAGCCTAACCCGTGGATTTAAACAGTAAACATCACAAGTTAGGGTCTCAGGGATCGAGAGGAGCGCAACAAATTGTTCTTTCTTGAGACAAAACAAAGCCAAAGGAGGACAGGCAATTTCTGTCTCAGCTTCGTGATTAAAGGTGGCAAGCAGGTGGCGGGCTGACCCTCCCCTGCGCTCCTCAGCTCCCCGCAGGGCACACGCACCCTCACGCACCCTCACCCAGCAGCTCTGGGCACAGGCAGATACGTACCTGCACATACCATCCCGAGCCCATCACGGAAAACTCTCTACAGCTTTGGGCCAAATTACTTACTAAATGGAAAATAATGTGAATAGACTCAGAAATGTCCATGTTTTTAAAAGCACGGTCTGTAAGGATTAAGTTTCTCTTCGAAGCTTTAATTGACAACTAGCGCAAAGACTGTAAAGAAAACGAGGCGGCACCTCCTCCCGGGGAGCACCCCACGCGCACGACAGCGGAAACGGGTTACTAGACGGAGACCGCGGTGCGGGGCTCGGGGCTGCGGGGGCACGCGGGGCGCGCGCCGCGAACTCACCGGGCCCGGGCCGGCTGCACCCGGGCGCTGGCCGCCGGCGGGCGGGAGGCGCGAGCCCTCGGCGGGCGCGGGGCGGGCGCGGGGCAGGCCCGACGCCGAGGCGGAGGCCGCAGCTCCGAGCTTCAGGCTTCCACCCGGGGGAGAAAGGGGGCGGGGGCGGCTTTGGGGGGAGAGGGCGGATGCCCCAGGGCCGATCGATGCTGAATAAACAGGCAGTTAATTCTTTCTAAATTGAAGGATGAGAAACCTCCCCGGAGCCGCTTCAGAAACGTCCTTCCTTTTCCCCGCGCACGGTGCCAGTCCCGCACGCGGGGCCGCAGCCAGGCCGGGTCGCCGCTGTCCGCGGGGCGCGGGGCGCGGCTGGCGCAGCCCCCACGCAGCTCCCGCCGCTCGCGGGGCGCCGGCGGCCCGTCCTCCTCGCGGGGAGCGTACCTGCGGCGGCTCCGTCCGCGGGGAGCCGCGCTCTCCCACGGGCTGCTCCCGCGACGCCTCCGAAACGGAAAGGGGCCGGGAGGGGGCGGCGGGAAGGCGGCTCTTTAAGGACGCGCCCCCTCCTTCCTTCTGTTCTTCCTCCCAGCCCGGGCAGGGTGGGTGCTGTCCAGGGAGAGCACGACAAAGCGCCCTCGGAGACGCCCGGGGGCCGGCACCTGGCGGGCGCGCCGAGCGTTCCGCGCCCACTTCCACCCGCGCCCGCGCTGCCGGGCTCCGCTCTCTCCCGTCCTCGCCCCTCTTCAAAATGGAATCGCCCCGCGGGGCAGCGCGACCGCGTCCGCGCCCGCCCCGCACGGGCCGCGCCGCGCACCCCCGCCCGCGGACCCGCTCACCTCGCGGCGCCGCGCGCGGCCTCGCCCCCCGCGCCGCTCCCGCGCCCCGTCCCGCCCCGCCCCGCGTCCTGCCGGAGCGCGAGGGCGCCGCCCTCCTACCTCGGCGCTCCGTCCGCCTCGCCCCTTCCCCTGCGCCGTTAAGAATGGAAATGACGACGGCGCGCGGCGGCCCGGGAGCGCGTTTCACCCTGCGGCTCCCCCGGGCTTCCGCGGGCGGGCGGCGGGCGGGGCGGGAGGAGGGAGGCTGCTGACGGGCAGCGCGCCGGCCCGAATCAGCGCCGGCGGGTTTCCTGGCGCACACTGCCCCCTTCCTGCCCGCCCGCTCCCGGCCGCCAGCCCGCGCCTCGGGTTTCGGGCCCCCGCCGGCCGCGGCGCAGACGCCTCCTGCCCGCTGAGACCCGCGGCGGACGCGGGCTCGGCGGCCCCGGAATCCTCCGGCCCCGCGCGCCCCCCTCTTCGCGCTGGAACCCCCGCGCCCGCCCCGCCGGCCCGCGCGGAGCTGCGGCGCGTCCCGCCCGCCCCCCGCACGCCCGGCGGCCTCTCCCGCCGCCCTCCCCGCGCCGCCCTCCCCGCCGGAGCCTCGCCTCCGACTCGCAGCCCCGGATGCGCGAGCATCTCCCTGACTGCTAATGAGGCCGCGTCCCCGCAGGTCGGGGGAGCCGGCGCCTCGCCAGCGCGGCCCAGTCCCGGCGCGCGGGGCCGGGCCGGGGCGGGGGCTGGGTCTCGGCCGGCGCTCCGCGCGGGGCGGCAGCGCCCGGCGGTTCCCCGAGCCCGCGGGGTGCGAGCGGCGCTGCCTGCGTCCCGCCTCGGCCGCGGCGGCGTCGGGCTGAGCCCTGCCTCCTCCCCCTCCGGGCCCGGGCTCCCCCTGACTCTGCGCCACGTGGACCGTCGGCCGCTCGCGCCCCCGAGCCGGAGGGGAGCCCGTCGGGCTGCGGCTCCCGGCCCTTCGCCCCGCTGCGGGCGCTTCTCTTTCTGCGGAAGCGCCTCGCGTCCGTGCCCGTCGGACACACAGCCCCCTGCCGGCCTG